>NC_133205.1:20355246-20422746 GCF_958299795.1 Porites lutea | reverse complement strand
AAATTCCTTCACTCTGTAAACATAAGAAGGGGTTCTCTTATGAGATATGGATTGAAATTAATGAAATTTGATGACAGACAAAGGTTGAGCCCGGAGCGAACTGGATTATTAATCAAGCCTGCCGTGCGCGGTTGTTCTTGATTCTTTAATGAGACGACGGCACGCATGGAAAGCGGTTTCTCGATGCGTACCTAATAATAATCATATATGAAGTACCTACCTAGTCACGAACCAGTCTGACTGGTACGTCGGCACCTACACGTCATCCTGGAGCCTGCTTCAGCTTCGAGCAACAGATTTTGCGACGATATGATTCAACACACTGTTTATGGCGCTACATTTTGCCATTATTTCGTAATTTTTCGTAAAATTTCCAGGTTAAGACTTTAACGAAGGCCTTCATCTACTTTCCTGGTCATGAAAATTTTGTCAATATTATTTTTCCTGCTATTATTTTTCGCTTGTATCGTAAGGTATGAAGCTTTTGAAGTTGTTTTGTACCACGTTAATTTTAGTTACTACTATTCTACGTAGGTTAGGTCTAATAAGATAATTTTTACCTTGCTTTACAGCCTTCAAGCTCCCGATGGAAATAAGGAAGCCATTCCCTCCGTTGCTGAGAAAGGAGAACCGGATTTATCGGAGGCGTTATCCTCTAACATTGAACCTGTACGTGTATGTAAACCATTAATCAAAGTTTAATATTAGTACTGTTGTTTACTAGATCAAAAACGTCCACAGGCTGATATTTGCTAACTGTTTCCTGGCTTAAATTAATTCATCATCAGATGTGTTGTTTTAAAAAGTGATTTTAATATTACAAGGAGAAATGAAATGGCTTACATTGAGTTCTAAATTGTCACGCGAACTTCGAACTAGAAGTTATATATAGGCAAGCTCAGCTTGGGACAAGTATTCATTGGACATGTACCTTGTTGAAATGATGTTTACCAGTTGGTTATATTTTTCGCAGTAAAAATCTCCGTTTCTTTTTCTGGCGTTTTTAATTCATAAATTATGTTTTAAAATGTTCCTAGCACTAACTTGTTTACATGTTCATGTAATGGTTAGTAGTAGCTTTTCCTGCTGTGTTTACTTCAGTTCATCTGAACTTAACTCGAGTACTCTTCAGAGCTCTTTTAATCTTAGTTGTTTTTGTTGTTTTTGAGACTTGTAATGAATTTTGTTATACATGTTAATTAACCTCAAATTTCTGTTCAAATGTTACCACCTTCAGTAGTTTCAATGATTACTGTAGTTCATTCTCAAAAACTTTCTGTCAATTTACAATTTTCTGCTCTCAAGTTCTGTACTGCAGTGGAGGTTTGCTAGCCAAGTGGTTGACACCTGGAACTTCAGATCTGTTGATCTGGGTTCAAGCTCTGCCATCTCCTTGTTTTTATAGACAAGAACCTTTTATCTTCTATGTCTCTCTCATGTGTTTGTCTACTCAACAAATTTTGCCTGTGAAGGTTGCTCTGTTAAATCTTGTGTATCCTGTGTTGGATATGCATTTTAATTTAGAGTTATTAGCTAGTCCTGATTAATTCCATGGATATTGGCTCAAAACCTTTATTTCTTGAGTAAGACAATATTTTTATTAAAATAATTAACCAATATACTCATTATTGAAGGCATTTTATAATATCTTTTGAGTGATTTTGGTATGTACCTGTGTCCTTTGCTAGTGAATTTTACTGGTGAATAAGGAACATGAACTGTAAAATAATTACTTGGCAAAACTCTGATACATGCGGTGTAGATCAAAAGACCAAAAAAAGCCTAATTACTCAAATCAACTACAATCACTAATAAAGATCGCTGAAATTAAAGTGTATGAAAATATCCTATCCACTGCATCTTATAGACTGCATCTTATAGCAATCACAGTGGTTATTGCAACAACAATCACTGATCACATTCTTATGTAAAGGGGGTTTCGATAATAAATTATGCAGGGCTTATAAATTTTTTGTGTGGTCGCTGAACCGCAAAATTCAGGTAAATCCACAAAATCCCTTGAAACCGCAACATATTTGGAACTTATCTCAGCTATTGGTGCTGTTCAATTGCCGCAAACTTGCGAATTTATCTTGAAACGAGCAAACAACATCCCAAAACCACCAGGCGTAAATTATGTTGCAAAAAACTGGGCACTAGCCATGATATAAAAAGCTTTGCCATCGGCTCATTTCTTGATGCTATAGTTGTTGAAAGAGCAAATGATTATCTCTTTTAAAAAAAATGTAAAACATTCCGGTCAGATAATCCCAAAACCGATCAATTTTTAGCGAATTCCCCCAAATCGGCCATATTTTATTGATTGTTGCTCAGTGAAGTTTACCTTGAAAATTCCCACGAAAATCCCGCAAAATCAGCTGATTTTCCGCAAAATTTGACCTTTTTCTCCGCAACCTATCAGAAGCCCTGATTAAAATGACTACAATATTATTTCTTACGATTGTTCAGCTTGTTGAACTTTTTATAGCAGTGGTCCCAATCATTGGAAGTCATGCTTAACACAAACTGCAAGACATCATCTATTTTTGGTCATGTAGATTTGTAGACAAACAAAGAAAAAGTTCACTATTTCAGGGCTTGAAAAAAGTCCTGTCTGGTATTCCAGGATGACTAGATTTTGTTGCTTGGCAAGTAACTTCTAAAGCTTACTTGCCTGATGGGCATAGATCCAGGCAAGTTGAACCAAATTCCAACTAAATCATTGAGAGCTGCTTGCCCAAAGGACAACATCTTGTTCCTCTTGTACCCAGATACTGGGGCAGAAGTATTAAATACATGTATATACCTTATTGGTTCTAAATTTCACTGATCTTAGATTTTGCCAATTGTGTTTTTTGCAATTTCTAAAAAAATCCTGAAATTAAAGATGCAAATGAAATTTCTCATGAATTAAAGCACACAAAATAATATAAATTTAATAACCATAAAGAAAATTCAGGTCACAGAAAAATATATATATATTTGCACTTGCATGTATGTTAAAACTCTTGGTGTTGCAAGTTGCAGCTCATTGAGAAAATCCTACATATGTATGTTGTGATAAGTCAAGTCTTTTTCACACATGTTGGCCTTTCAAAAAGTGAGTCTTGCAGTGTAAAGCCACCCTTGTGTTAAGGTTAATACTAGCAGACGGGAAACAATAACCCTACAAAGTTTTTTATGGGGGATTTGATTCATTTTTGGATAATGAGGGATTTGCCACCAATTTGTAAAGGATTCGGGGAGTAAAGAAAGTCAGCTTTACAGTTTGCCATTTGGGCAAGCTGTATCTAGCATGTACTAGCCTAAGAGTCTCTTTAACTGCCTTAAAGAAAAATATTTGATGAGCAGGATTGTATACAGTTCTTCTGCAATTTGAACTCCCCAAAAAACTTTACCTGCCCAGCTGGTAAGTTAAGAACAGAATTCACTAGCCCAATAGCACAATCCACTAGCGGCAGGCTATTGGACACAAATTTCATTGTACACTGGGACTTGAAAAGAGAGATAATTTTGGTTACAAGGAGTGACTTATAACTCGTATTTTGGGGCCTCAAATAAGTTATTTGTGTGAACAAATACAGTGCCTTCACTCTTGGGTGTTGCACTGAAATTTGTTGTGCAACATGTTGCTTGTGCAGCTGGTAATATGGGCAACAATACTTTTTAACTTCTTATTTCACATTGGATTGTGACAAGTTGAACAACAATGTTTCCTGTTTTACTTGACCTTTCAGCCCTTGAAACACCTTAAAATCAGTTGCTGGGTCTGGTTTTATAATGTACGTGCTTTGTTGATAAAGTACATGTAAATTAAATACTGTAAATACAGAAGTTTTGAATACCCTCCTCTCTAAAGCACTGCCACAGACCCTTTAAAACTGCACAGCCTGGAAGATTGAAGACAACCAATGCTGTTGTCAATGAAGGCTCGTACAACCAATTGATTAATAAAAGCTTGACTTATCAATTAACACGTTTTAGTAAATTAACTCATTAACATGATAAATTGCCCTGACATGTTCAACTGGCTGCTACATTACCATCTACTGGCTACAGAAATGTAGCTGCCTTAAAATTCAAAAGTGACATAATTTGTCTATTAAAGTACATGCAGCTGAGTATTTCATTCCACGCTTAAGCCCTGTTGTAGGGAAATGAACTTCAGATAGATGAGTGTTGTGATTCACAACTCTCTTGTCTTGTAGAAATTTATTGGTTAGAATTTCTCTCCTCCTCCACAAGGAGGAAGGGGGCCTAGACAGAGTGACTTTGCATAAGTGGCATAATTAAGAACTCTTTAAAATGTATTTCACTCTTTCGTTTGTTACAGAAAGAATCTCAAGAATTGCCTTTATCAGATGACTCATTGACCACATCACAAGAAGCCTCCTCAAGTGTCTTCCTGTCCACACCAGAACTGGAAGAACTTGTTACACCAACAGTGGCTCCAGCCACCCCAAGCTATGATGCTGATTTGTCCATTACTGTCGTAAACCACGCAGGTAGCAGTGACTCATACTCACAACCAAGAGAATACATGGTTTCATCAATAATCCTTATACCTCCCAGTAATCCAAGCCAGATTCAGTCATCCCAGGGAAGTCAAAATGTTAGAGCTGGCACTTTCTCTGAGGGAGTGGTAGCAACAAAAGAGCCAGAGGTGTTCTCTTCATTTTTAGACTCCATGTAAGTAAACTTTACAGTGCAATGAATTAAAAACTACCACAAGGTGAAAAACAGATGAAAGGGTAAATTTAAAGAATGAAAATAATACACCATTAGTTTCCTCTATTTACCTTATATTATATTATTTATGGATAATTTTTAATTTTTATCTGTTTACTATTGCAGCCCTCCAAATCCAATCAACAGTGAGCCCACGCCTACTGCACCTTCAGCAACAAGTCCAAAGGAGGAAGAAGACAGCATAACGGCAGCTTTAAACCAAGCAGCAGAAGAGGAAACCAAACTGAAGGAAGAAGAAATGCCTTCATTTGATGAATTTAAAAGAAGAGTTTTACAGGAGGAAGAAGAGAAAAGTAAACAGCAGAGTGCTGAGAACTCAAGTGGAGCTGCACCCAAACCCAAGAAATTAAAGGAACGAAAACAAAGCAATTATGCTTCAGTAGACTGTGGTGCAAAGATCTTAGGTCACAATAGTGAAGCATCTAATGTTGACAGTATTTTGGTCGAAAATAGAGACTTGTATATGTTAAATCCGTGTAGTGCACAAGTGTGGTTTATTGTGGAGTTATGTGATCTGGCTCAAGTCAAAAGCATACAAATTGCAAACTTTGAACTATTCTCTTCCACTCCTGAAAGCTTTCGGGTGTATGTCAGTAAAAGATATCCCACGAGAGAGTGGACTATGTTAGGGACATTTCAAGCTCGCGAGGAAAGGACAATACAAACTTTTCCACTAGATGAACCAATCTATGCCAAGTACTTTAAGGTATGAATCTGTGAACAGTTTGCTGTCAAGTTGCCCGAAGCCAAAGTTAGTCATCAGGCCCCAGTTGTTTAAAAAATGGATAACATTATCCACCCGATATGTCACTATTTACTGGATAACATAACTTGTTTCCTTAATACTTATCTACTGGATAGTGATTTATATGGTGGATAGTGCTATCCAAGTTTTAAACAGCTGTGGCCAGAAGGTTTATTGTGCTCAGCAACTTTCTGACATCCTGTTACACGTTAATCGCACTTGTTTTTTTTCATCAAGGCTTAAAGAACAAGATATATTACTCATATTTCGCGCCTTTTTCGCCTTCTTGTGGCTTAATGAGTGACATATTTAGTGTACAACACATTTATCTTGCTCGTTTTGTCTAAGGCTTTAAAGAACAAAACATTGCACGTATGACGCTTATGGTTGTCTTATTAACAAATCCCTTATTTTAAGTACCTTGTAGGTAGAAATTTCTTTCTTTTTTTGGAATTCAGTCAATGCGAAGACAATTTTTAGCTTTTTTAAACAGACACATTGTTGCAAATAGTGTTACATAAACCCTGTAAGTACCTTATGTGTTGTCCTTAATTCAATTAGGTTGAGATGTTGAGTCACTTTGGCTCAGAGCATTACTGCCCACTGAGCCTTCTGCGTGTGCACGGCAGCAGCATGATGGAAGAGCTGGAAGACCATGAAACAGATGGACAGGAAGAGAATGATAACAGTGACAGTGACAGTGATGTGCCAGTGTTACCTTCTGATCCTGGTGCCAAGGTTGAAGATCAACCCAAGGAGCAAAATCTGCTGGAAAGAGCAGCTGATACGGTTTTTAATCTGGTCAAGAAATTCACTGGTAATGGGCTTGATAACAAGCAAGATAAGGAAGGAGATAATAGTAAACTCGGCACCCAAGACAATAAAATGACTGCTTCTGAGAAGGAATCCCAAGGTGAAAGCAAGGGCAAAATTGTCACTCTTGTTGGTCATGAAGAGCTTAACGAAAATTCACAAATGACTAGTGACAATGCCTGTTTAGTAAAGCAAGGTCACAGTCGTGATAGAAATGCTTCACAAAGAAAATGTGTGTCTGGTAATATAAGCCATGAAGATAGTCCACCTTGCAGCAAAGCAGATAACGAGGGAGAGACTCATACATGCAGCCCTGCTCCATCAGCATGCCAGTTGTTTTCTCAGGTATTGGGGCACTACAGTCTGGGGTGTTTTGTGGGACGAATACTGTTTTCAAAGAATGAAAACTTTACAGTATCAATAAATTTAGCCACGAGTGGTGATTACAAGCGAAATTTAACTGTAGCTCATGAAAAAGATAAAGGTGAATCTTATGAAAAGAAAGAAAGTCAAGACCAAGAGAAAGTTCCTGCAGAACAGGCTGGAGAGCCATCTACTGCTGACAACTCAGAAGAGAAGAGTGCTGAATTAGATGTCGTAGACCAAGAATTCTCTGTTATCATTCCTGAAATGTCTTCCAGCGTTCTGAAAATATCAAACAAAGTTACCAGCTCAGGCGCATCGGGAGTTTCAGAATATGTTGACCCTTCGCCCGGAGTTTTGAAGCCTAGCGAGTCACTAAACATTTTCGTGTCAGAGGATGAGAAGAAGAGGGAAACTGATGACAAAACCCCCTCATTAGCAGAAGTGTCAGTTGTTACGTCCTTACCTTTAAATACCACTCTGCCAGCTTCTTCGTCTGTGGTACTTAAAAGTTCCCAAGTGCCAGTAATTAAGGATCCTTTTGTTGATGTTCCACAAGGTGAATCCAAGTTACACGATCAGCAGGAGTTAAATAAACAACCTGTACAAAGCATTCCTGACAGACTGTCAACTGTGTTAGGAAGTGAACAGACACACTCTGTGACAAAAGGCACTTCTCAACAGCCATTGCCTTTGAATGTGAAGGATATAAGTTCCAAAGATGAAGAGAAAGTAGAAGACAATGTAACTGTTACTGATGAATTAAAGGGTAGCAAGGGTAAAGATAAAACCGAAGCTACACCATCGGAATGCAAAGGGCCAAATTCAATTCACATTATGTCTCAATCTTCTCCAGATATTGACGTCTTGGAGACAAAACTCACTGACAAAGATGGACGAGAGGGTACTGCTCAATTACCTGAAGAGGTACATTTAGAAAAAGAGCCTGTACATAGTGCCATTGAAGTGTCAGAATCAACCAAAGCAACTGATTTTTCAAGCATAAATTTAGATCCAGTTAGAACAGAAGGTGAAGGATTGAAACCAGATTTGGACAACCAGGAGCCAGGTATTGAGAGCACAAAATCGGCATCCAAAATGTTGGAATCTGAAAATGTGGATCCAGTTATTCAGCCTACCATTCCTCCTGGTATTGACATTACTGACACTTCAGACCCTGTTCTTCCATTGCCAGCTCCTCCTGTTATTGGAGACACAAGCTTGCCTAGCCATGAGTTTTCAACTGCAGCATCGTCAGCAGAGGCTACTCTTGATACTTCAATACTCAACAAAGCTCAACAAGCCGCTGTTTCTTCTTCAGCTGGAGTATCGTCAGGGGTCGGGTCAGGAGGGCAGAAGGAATCCATATTTGTCCGTCTTAGTAACAAGATCAAGGTTCTGGAACAGAATTTGAACATGAGCACCCTGTATATGGAACAGCTGCATCAGAGGTAACTTTTACAAGATCTCTTCAATCCCTTGTTGATACAAGTGGTTACAGCACCATGTTCTCTTTAAAGCTTTACTTGTGTGGGCCCAGGCTCCGGCTGCAAAAGGGAAAAGGCGAAAAAAAATACAGCAAATGAAGGGGCAGAAATAACAAAAAAGTGGGAAGCTGGGCACGGGAATTCTTTTTTTCTGCCGCCCTTTTCCACACCCCAGTCCATGGTTTTTGTTGTAGTTGTAGTTGTTTAAGAGTGTCTTTGTTTGTTTTTTCTTTTCTTGATGTTTTTTTTTTTTGCTGTTTCTCCCCCTTTTTCACCTTTTCCTCCACTACGGAGCCTGATCCCAGGCTAAAGCTACATTTACAACCTGATAGACAAAACTCTTCAGATGGTTCCATCTATTAATTTTTAGCGGAGCTCTCGCGCGCGAAGCGCGCAGCGGAGCACCATGGGTAAAAGAATGTGGTAAACTACCCATCCGAGAAAATTTGGTAATCACGTGACCGTACACCGACCGCCCGCCCGACCGTCCGTCCGCACCACAGGCATACCAATGTAAAATAATTCAGTCAGGTATGGCAACCCAAATGCAACTCAAGGTTTTATTTGGAAAGAAATCGCATGGCCGTTCGGACTTTTAGAAAGAAAAAACAACAACAAAGTCGTGTCTTTTTGGACGTTATTTTTGATGTTTACACTCACGTGGATAACAGAGAAAGAGCTAGAGCGAGTGACTGAAAACAACAGAGACGAATTTTGTAGGAAGAAAAACATGAAAATTCAAAGCGGCTGTGAGACAATGAGAAATGCTAGCGGCCAGCAAGGTAAAAATGAGCGGCAGTGAAAAATAAAAGCGAACATGAACACAGGAGACAAAACATTGGGTAAGCACATACGACAATTCCTCCACAAAAATAATGTGTAACTAGGAAGTTTGACGTTTTAGTCCTACAAAACAGCGTTGTAGTTGTGCAAAACAACGGCAAAGAAAGACAAAAAGCGTGCTGCACGTGCAAATTTGTTTTTTTTTTTGGCTAATTAGAAAAAAAAGTGTGCTGCACGTGCAATTTGTTTTTTTGCTAATTAGATCTATTGATCTTGATGCCATTTTCATTGCCCTCCCCGTTTAGCATTACGCGATTTAATTTTTTTTGTTTACAAGTATTATTAACCAGAGCTTCGCTTTTAGCCCTGGCTAAATCTATATATTAGAATTACGCGCCATATTACCATCTCCTCTAAACATCGAATAAAATTACCCCAGTCTCTCCCCCTATTCAATAGTGGTTTGGCCTTTAAACCAGTGTATATAATTCTGGGCCGAGTTGTTCGAAGGCCGATTAGCGCTTAACCCAGGGTTAAATTTAACTCAGGTTTCTTTTTCTTTTTTCAAAAGCATTTTCTCGGATAATTTGCTCTGTTGTTTTTAAGACCATCCAATCATCAACTTGTTGACAAAAAGAATTAAACTGAATTTACTTTTTAAGCTTTCATATCTGAATTCTTATTTCACACTAACCCTAGGTTATCTTAACCCAGTTTTGAACAATCTGGCCCTGGGCCTAGTTCCTGAAAGGTCGATTAACGCTAATCCAGGATTAAAATTTTGTTCCATTTTTGTAATTTACCTTCCTACGTATTGCGTAGAGTAATCTTTTGTGTTATCATTGCTGTATCTGGGGGTAAAGGCTCAACAGTATTTTTTTAGCTTGAGTTGCATGTCCTTAGACAAGAAAACCTTCCTTAAAACTAAGCTTAATCCTGGGTTAAACGTAACCATCTTTCGAGGAACCGGGCCCTGGTATTACTCGAAAAATCGTTATTAGAGAGGAAGGGGGAGTAAGGCAATTCATTTAAGCGAGGGGTTTCATTTTAGTCCGAATGACAGGAAAAAATAGGTCTTTTTCAATTTGTATCAACCGGTTTGGATCACAGTTGTAGCTGGGCTCTAAAACCATTGTACTGTAGTACATGACCAGAGTGAAATAAAAGTAGTTTAGAGTGCTCAGAGAAAATGCTTGGGACAATCCTATAACTTCGTATCTGTTAGTTCCTTCTTCAAAGAAGTCATGTTTATGTAGCCTGAAATTCAGACGTTACTGAGGGAGTAAAAACGACTCAAAATAGTTGTCTGAAATTTAGGCTTACGTGTAAGGTCATTGTGAAGATTCTCCTCCCCTCCCCTCCCCCTGCCCTCTTTTTTTCTGGGGGGGGGGGGAGTTAAACAGGTTTAAATCTTCAGAACTGCAGCTTGTGCCTTGTGTCTTTTCTTGTTAGAATGCACGTTGTGTTTGTCTGGTTTTGATCTTATCAAGAGAAACAAAGTTGATGCTTTATGATGCTAACAAGAGTTGTCTTATTTCCGGTCACAGATACCGCAAGTCAGTGGAAGAATTACAGAAGAACTCGGATAAGAAAGTTGCCCTGCTGACCAATGCTACCAAGAAGGCAGAAACTATTGTATGTTTGATCTTAGTATAATTCTTAGTGTTGGGAAAAAGTGGTGAGAGTTACGAAGCAATCAGTAACTCTATCCTTTGTCGAAGCGAGTGTTCATGTTCTTAGCGTAACATTAATCTGAGGAAGTTGAACCTTCACAAAATAGAATAAACACCCGCTAATAAGAACCTGTGGATTAAGGACCTGCTGGCAGAAATTTGGCATTTTAATACCCAAAAATGTAAGAACCTGTTTAGCCAAGAAAAAACAAGCAGGTTCTTGTATCTGTCTTACAGGTAGATACTGTAAAGATAAACATTTTGACCAAGGAGTTTGACTTCGAGATTGCCAAGTGATATTACAAGAAGGTACTCACACCAAACTGTAATTACAGATAGGAGTATTACTGTAGTTCATACAACGAAAAAAAAGTTTATAACAGGGACCGCGGAGCAAGGTGAAAAGTGGGAGGGCTGACAATTGAAAATAACTTTTTCATATTGAAAATCGAAAAATTTCTAACTATGGGCTATTGCATTTAACATCCGCACCCCCCCCCCCCCCCCCCGGTTGAGGAACCATGGAATTCTCCAAGGGTAAGTTATAAAAATTGAGGATTTCTTTAGGGGTAGATATAGAGTAAACAAATATGGAATTCTTTGGGGGTGAAGCCTTAATTTTCACAAAATTCTTCAGGGGTAAACCCAAATTCTTCAGGGGTATGACCCAATTCTTCAGGGGTAAACCCATATTTTTTGGAAGTCTTCAGGGGTGAATGCAATTTTAGCCAATCTTAAGGGGTAAGATGAAAAGGTAAGTCCTCAACCGGGGGGTACGGACTTTAAATGCAATAGGCCTATGGCCGTTCACTGTTCAAGTAATGTAATTCTTCGTGCCATCGAATATTTCATTGATTCGAAAGGAGAAAGACAAAACATAAAACTTTTATCAACTCAAAAGAACTACTCACCTTTGTTTGGCTTGAAAAAGCTAGTAATAATCTTCATTTCGTCTGATAAAACTGATAAAAAACTCTGCCGGAGCTGGATTTACAAAACACGCTGCCGAACGAAGCGAAGGGGTGGCCAAGGCAATTGCCAAGGCATGGCGTTTGATCAAGGGGCAAGTCGGCCCCAGGGCACAATTACCGCGAAAAGCACAGGAGCCCCACAAAATGCCTGGCGTTTGAAATTAAAGAAAATACAGAGAATATAGCGGAATATAGACGGAAAAAACTTGTTTCAAGTCTTTTTTTTAATTTTAATTATTTTTCTTTTTAGCGCAAGAAAGTGGTGGGGCCGCGGCCCTACCAGCCCCTCCCCCTCCGCGGTCCCTGTATAAAAAGTACAGATTGTAATTGTCTTCATGAACTTTGCATGAAGGTTTGCAATGTACAGTTGTGAATAAACACTGTATATTTAAGGATCAAACTCTCAAGTTTCTCTATTTTTCTGGTAGTCAACAATTATAATATCTCCTTCATAGAAATGAAGAACCTAATAAAGAACGTTCTTAGCCTAAATTACTAATAACTACCCCCCCAAAAAAGAGCCTTGTTTGCCAGGCCTCAAATAATGTAGGTTCTTATTAGCTGGTGTTTACTCTTCCGTGCATTTTCTACCCCTCAATTCGCAAAAATGAACGTTCACAGTTTTGTTTATCATCCTCTTAAAAATTTTCCGTTTGAGATTGGGCGAGATTAGTACAATAATAATATGGCGTGAATGCTCTACTTTGCAACACACGGATTTCGACTGAGCGTGCTCCGTCCTTGTCAACGATCTCAAGTGCTCAATGAATTAAAACTATGGAACAAGCTCGAGTTGGATGAATTAACTGCTGTGAAAGACAGTTTCAAACTTACTCCCACCCAGATGCTCTCTATTGGCCCGTCACTTGAAGATAACGTCAACATTGGTCTAGCGATGGTAGAACCTTTAGTGCAACCATTTACGTTTAATGGCGTTCGCCACGTTCCATCAAGCGCCGCGTTTGGTTTACGTTCTACAGTGTAGAAAATTTCCTGTGCAAATGCCTTGTTTACATGCACATATTAATCGAGCCAATGTTACTTCTTTTTAAATGTAAACTTTACTCACTCCTTCTATAGATCAACAACCAAAAGGAACAGATCACTAAACTGCAATCAAAGCTGGATAACCTGACCAACGCAGTTGCTGATATGAAAGCCCGTATGGATCCACTCAATAAGGAAGTGATGGAGCGCCATGTTATCGGTCTTTGCATTGAAATAGTTTTAATTCTTCTTCTGTTTCTACTGTTTGCAAAGAGAAACAATAATCAGATGACTTCTAACTCACCCGGGAGGTCAGTGCACCTTATGAACGGTCATGGCCCCCCTCGACTTGCAATTGAGGATAGCAAGCGCAGCAAATCCACTGTCTTGTCGGAAGGTGAGTACTACGTTCGCGCACTAGGAATATTCATCTGGCATTTTATCAACGTGATATCAACATGAAATGTCTCCCCACATACCTCCTTACGTTTCGCTTAGTAGTTAAAAATCTTAACTTGGATTACTTTTTAGTTTGCCACTTCAGAGTTCCAAAAACTCTCATTTTCAAAACGAGGCAGTGTTTACTCGTGAAAGTGAGTTTAATCTGCATGATAATTAACAATTATTTTCATATCAATTATACTTCAGAACGCATTTATGCAACAAGAGGTTTTCAGAACCCCTTATTTGTGATATCGGAGCAATATATTTTGTTCATTCATTTATTCATTTTTACCACCACATTACAAGTTATTGAAACATCTATTGTCGGTCCAATGTGTACAGTGTGCAAACGTATTTATTTGTTTTTATTTTAGTTCCTAGGTTAGGTGGAAAAGAACAGCTTCTTTTCAGTTTTGTCAAGATGGCGGAACCGGAGAGTATCGGAGGCGGCACTGATACAGATCACCATGGCAACAAATTAGTAAAGGTAGGTTTTCACACAATGCTGTTGTGTATTTATAGCTAATCCTTGATGTTTGAATTTTAATGTTAAATGTTAGTCCACTAGAAGGTTTCTAGAGTAAGCTCTAATTATCATTCGCCAGCTTTGTTTATTTCCAGAAGGGGAAAGAATAGGGTGTATACTGTTCCATTGCAAATACAGCCGCCTCTCGTCGCTCTCCGTCGCTAGGAAATAGGGACCTTAAGATCCGAGGACGGCGACGGCAGCGAAAACGTCGCTGAAAAAGTAAATTCGCGTTCTTTCAATCTTCATCGCGATTACTCCAAGTCACTAAGTTTGTCAAATGCAGGTGGATCCTTCTAAAGTTGAATTCCTAAGAACCATATCCAAGTTCAGATAGAGAGAGGAAATTTCGTCGTCGCTTGTGTACCTCCTCTGTACAACGTGTAATTGGGCATTTTCACGTCGTAGTCTTGCAGTGACGGCAAAGAAATGTACAAAAAAGCGTGATGCACGTGCAAATGTGTTGTTTTGGTTACTAAACCTATTGCTTTTTTGACGTTCTTCGCCGCCGTCGCCGTCGTCGGATCTTAAGGTCCCTAATGGCCCGACCCTACGGCGTGGAGCGATGTGAGTAGGCTGTATTTACAGGATAGTAGGATTTCTTGTCTCTGATTTCATGCTGCTTCCTCACACGACAAATATTTCACCGCTTTGATCAGGCTGGAATTTCTTTCGCAGGGAGCAATTCTAAAATAGAGACCTTTAGAATCGTGAGCATGGACGACTCAGAGGTTTTTTTGCCTCTTCTCAGAAAATAGTAAGCCTGGAAAGTTTTATTGCAAGTTAGAACGGTTATTTTATTGAAGGAGTTTGAGCCCTCTCCCGATCGCAGAATGATAAAACTTCTAACATTTGATAACTTATTTCCGCCTCCATGACATTCTCGCTAAAACGCGTAGTAGAATGACCACGGCTGTCACGTTTTCCCGCCAAAATGATGTTGGCTCACGCAACGCACTTCTTGCCATTGAGAAAATCTCTTCAACAACAACACTTTATTCACATTTCCATTACAGGGTTTGTCAAACTTATTGAATAATTAGTAACTTAACACGTAGAATATTCAATTACAATTTAAACTAAATATTATTACGTAGAAGGAAATGCCTAGCGGCTAGATAACCGTAAGGTTTTCGAGCTAGCAACTAGTTCTTTGAAAGTAGTGTCAAATGTACAGGACATCACAATAACTAGACATACAAAACAACTTAAGACATACACACACCATAAAAAAAAAAAAAGCACTTAGATGGCAAAAAAAAAGAAGAGAAAACAGTCATCATAGTACATGACGATATGATTAAAATAAAATAATTTCAGTAAGTTAATTGTTCGGCCAACAAGTATTCTTTTAATGTTTTAGGAAAGTTATAAGTTGAAAGGTCTTTTATATGGGTAGGGAGCTGTTGCCGTACGCTTTTCCCCGTCTCCTTGCTTGAGGTATATTCGCCCGTTTTTTGTCCAAATATATTTCCATTTGTTGTCCTTCTTAAACTTGTTAATGCTGCCAAACAATTTCTTTCTTGCTTGTGTTAGCGACTCGGAGATATATAATTTCTTCTTTGGGTCTTGAGAAAGATCCCGTAGAGTGCCAACTTTACCAACTTCTTTGCCGGCGATTGTTTTCCTCTTTCCGTAAAACTCGTCCCGAATACTGCGACGCGTAAACTTGACGATAATCTTGTCTTCTGAACTTTTATTGTAAGTGGGTAAACGGTGGGCCGTGGAGATGTCTTCATCTTGCAGCTCGATACCCATTTCCTTCCCAATAGAACAAACAAGGTCAAAACAAGATACTTCTTCGGTTGGTAAAACACCTGTCAGCTCCAAGCAGTCGCAGCGCAAGTATTGAGAAAGATCTTCAATTTCGCGCCCTATTTTCTTGTACTGCTTCATATCTTCCTTTAGGTTCTTAACATCAGTGGAAAGGCTTGCTGTTCTATCATTTGAGCGCTGTACTTGCTTCAGGAGCTCATCATACTTTGCAGAGAAGTGTTTGACCGACTTTTCCAATTCAGAGAATGACTTTTCAATCGAGGTTAATTTAGCTTTTAGAGGTCCAATTTCGGGCTCCAAGAGTGACTTAATTTCATCTTTAGTTGCCATCAAAGCAATACAATTGCAGATGCCTGCACTTAACAATGGTAGCCAAAAATTTGGCCAACGTTAAAAAACACGTGCGGCCGCCATTGCGCCATATGCTTGTAGTCGTCCTCGTTTTAGAATCTAACGGTCACTATTGAGAAACACTCTTAATCTAGAAATGATTACCAACTGTAGTACTCTATTTCCTGTAGGGTAATACCTTCAATACCAGTGAGAGTAAGAAGAGACGTCATCGCAAGCGTAAAGGGTCCAGTACACCTGAACTTCTGCCTGACAGTCCTAGCTATGAAACGTCCAACGGACCCGAGCCTTCCCTTGAAAGTCATTCTAGTGCTGACGCGCCTAGGTCAGCGGGTGTTGTCAGTCGTACAGCTGGGCTGCTTTTCTCGAGTGCTCGTGGGTTCTTTGGTGGCCTTCACAATCCATGGAAACAATCAAAACCTTCGACTGTCCATAGTGATCCCAATATATCCGCAAGAAGCCAACTCAGCCAAGCGAGCAAAAGCTCGCCGAGACCAAATAATCCGGGTTTATCCCGAGCAAAGAGTCTTGAGTTAGTTCCAGAGAATACATCAATTCAAACACCTGCACCACCACCACCAGCACCGACCCTTTCGTCCGAGTTTGGCGTGATTTTGAAGCGCCCACCAGATTTTTATTACCCTAAGAAAGGCCCCGCAAAGAACATTTTTCCTGGTCCCGTGAAATATGGGAAATATGGCGTGTTAGATTCTCAGTTGGCATAACTAAGGCCCCTCGAGAACCTCGCGCATTCCTCACTCCATGCTATTGAAAGTCCGTTTTTAAGGATGATTGGAGTATGAATTCGTTTGGTTTTCGGGGGTGCTGGTAGAAAAATACTTTGTGGAGAACCGTCAAAGTTATTGAACCTTTCTTGGTTTACAACGAAAGGCTCGTAATTGGTATACAAGTACAAAAATATTTTTGTTAAATGTTGTGGAAATACTTGACGAGAACTCCCAAATCCAGTCGCAGCTTTATTCTTCTTGGCAAATCCTTGGTTGCTTTTACAGAACTACTGTAAATGCTTGTATTTTAAGGCGCATAGTTCTGTCGTTTACTTAAAAAACGTAATTTGCCCTATAAAGACTGCTGCGGTCTTGCCAAAAATATGGTGGTCAAGTTGTTCCACTTACGGTTATGGTGAAGTAGAATATTACTAAGAATTAGAATATTGTTATCCTAAGGCAGATATAAAAAGGAAGAATAAATAGAACGGGTCGTTTTGCTTGTTTTAGGAGTCATGGTCAGAGAGGTTGTCTTCTTTCAAGAATTTTGTCAAGCGTTCGACGTTTCACATCTTCCACAAGCATTTTTATTGTCGCACCAACTTCCAATATATTTTCCGAAATCTGTCATGCCCTTTCTTAGAGAGCCCAAGTAGCCGGCTCTTTTACAACCCTCGTTTTTGACTTGTGCCGGTCCATTCAAAATAGCCCTCCTGAGGAAAAATCCTAAGGGGTTGCTGTATACACAGACTAGACAATTGGTTATTTATCAGTTAGCTGGTACGAGAAAAAGATCTTGCACTACCTGTTTTGCCTTTTGCGACATGTCAGGTGTGTGATCAAGCACATGTGTAATTCGTATTAACTTTTAGCACACAAAGATACAACATAATGGTCTCCCTTTTCCTCTAATTTGAATCATTAGGCTGAATAGCCGGTCCTGTGGGGAACAGGGAGATTGCTTTTCTCGAGATTCTCTGACTCAGCGTATCACTCAGAAATGACCACAAACTCAGATAAAGTTTAAAAGCCTTTAATTTATTTTAAAGAATGACATAAAATATATAGAAACTGACAAAAGCTGGACATTCGTTTATGAAATAGGCCACTGTCGATATATCCATTGACGTCATGTCCTGAGAACACGAGGAAGAAGACGGTGATGACTTTCGTTTCTTCTGGTTTTCTTGGCCTGGCTATGAGTTCGAATAATAGCACGATATATCAAAGTGACCCCATTCATACCGAAGCCCCTACAATATTTTATCTTACTCCTGCCATTCAATAATTTATTATTATAATTATAAAATGAGGCAATATTATTATGTAAATGCGCAATATGTATTAAATGAATAAATGTATAGTTGTATAAATTGACCATTGGAACGTTCTTGCTGGTGCTGACTTCGTTCCTGGCGTATGAGCCATTAAGTAAAAGAATTATATAAATTATGCAGATCGAGGAGGGGTATCGAATGAACGCCGAGGTGCATAACTTCTTTCCCGTCTCTGACCCTGATTGTGTGCCTGTAGAGAATAGTGTGTTATATATACTGACTTCCAAACCAGACCTTAGCTGTAGAAATTGTAACAAAGGTTCCCGCATTGCTTATTGTATTGGCAGCATTGGTCGGAAATGGAATGTTATTTTTTCCGAACTGCGCTGATAATCCGAATCTTCACTTTTCATACCCAGACGTGGGTTTCCCAAGTGATCTGCTAATGACACTATTTGAACGAACATAAAAATCTAAACTATAATCACTATAATTATTATTCAACACCAGCAAAGGTCTCTACAATAATTTTTTCTACTGCCGCAATATTGTTATGGTGAACCGAAGTGTCTTTTATCACCTTACTCCTGATCACACATTTTGAGTCAATAGTTCGTTTCTCCAACATGACATGACATGACATGTTTATAGCGAGTGGCAATGTTGTAATCTAACCTAACCGGTTGAAACGTCTGTAACATTGAATTGTAGCCACGGAATTATGTGGTAGGTTAATATCTGGCGTCTGAGGAACTCTGAAGGCTATGATCAGTCACACTATACCGGAAAGTCCTTGCACCGACACGAAAATGATACCGGATTTTGCTTTTGTCAGTTCACATAAAAGAACAGTGATTTTCCGGCTATTTCTGTTAAGGAGCGAAACTGCGTTACGCCACCGCCGATCTTGAAAAGTGGATCGTCACATATCACCGGGATAGGTTTCTGCCACTTTTCGTCGCAGTGTGAACATGTTTTCAAGTGAAATGAGTAGGAGCGAGCATAGGCTGGGACCCACCTGATATGAAAGTTTATTTTTAGGAGAGAGCACTGGGATTTAGTTCACAAAACTGGCCTCTCGGCCAACCGACCGCTCTGGTGCGATGTTCGATACGTGTGGACGACTTGTTCCAGTTCTATACGGTTGTCGTTCATACTGCCGGATACATTTTCATGTCGACACGAAAATCTATTTCCAGTATAGTGTGGACAGACTAAAAAAGTAAAAGAAGCAATCCGAACTACTAACAACTTAATAGTCATTTGTAGAGGATGAACCGATTTTAGTCCCTACAATTGTTATATTACCAGTGCTATTCAGTATTTTCTCGATGTCTTTCAAATGAAATTAAAAAAATTATTAGGTATCTTATTGTAACAACCCATTAAACATTTGCGCTCGTCATCTCTGTCCTGTTCCTTGGTGGGCAAGGGAACTCCAATGTGAAAATGACGGGGTTGCTCGTCTGTCTTAGACGTAGACATTACAGTTTGTGGTCTCACTTTGACTGTGCAAGACAAAAAGCCAATATTTTTAACCATAAATGTACCACTTAACCCCCTGCAAACGGACGTAACCGTGTTGGCCAATAACTCGCAACATTGTTTAACATTGTTGGAAGTTGTTGCGTCCGTTTGCCTGTAGCTTTAGGGTTGTGGGTAAAGAAATATCTACTACGAAAAGACGTTGTCATAATGAGTTAGAGAGTGTTCTAATTTGGCTGCCGTTTGTGATCGTAACTGAGGAGACTGGTTATGAATACTGGCAAACAGTGAAGATGAAAACAACGGTGTTCAGTTTATGGGTATAGTTTCTTGGTGTTGCAGACGGTGCAACTGCAATTATTAAATTACTTATCCGTCAAGCATTTCCTTTATATTGGAGTCCTCCCGAGACCCCTATAATAATCTAAAGAAAAAAAATTAAACCATAGAGCCCCTACAGAAATTACAGCTTCGTATCAAGAGTACTAGTTTTACTGGTGTTAGTAGCGGATGCCTCACGGTAACATGGCTGGTTCTGATCCAGTAGTCTGAAATAATAGTAAGGGGTATCTTCTGTCATCATCTCTTCCAGTATCGGTATTAGTTGAGCGAATGAGGGTCGTTCATTTGCATCCTCCTTCCAGCAGTCCATCGTCAATTTGTATCTGTTGAAAAAGGAAAACATAGTTAAAAATACCACTACACAAAGATATGTGTCCATTTACTTTGAATATTGAATACACTTATGTTCCACATGCTCTTTTTAGAATGGGGGCAACGTAAAGGAAAGAGGCGAGCTGAAGTTTCCACTCCTCGAAAAGGCTGACAATTTTAGAAAAAAAAACTGTTTGAAGGACTTTGTAAGTATTCCTTCATCGTGCCCTCTATTCGGTGGTCTTTTATTATTTCTATTCTGACTTACATTTCATCGCTGCACGTGTTGGGTTTCTCCATCCGATATCCAGATTTTAGTAAACTGCATAGCCTCATAGGGCTTATCCCAGGGTATGGTCTACCCCCTAAAGTAACAAAATAAAGATCAATGCTGTCTTATCAAAGATTTTTGGGCTTTTCTTATTTTTCATTTTGAAATCGCTGGTGATCCCTTCAATCTGATTGGCTCTCAGCAGTGTGATTTATTTGCGAATCACACAATCATATCTGTTCTAAATCGCGTTATTTATGTTCTAAACCACGTCGCACCGTCGCACCTTGCTTTATATCGCATACAAAATGAGATGTAAAAGCCCTTTTGTTTCCGTTTTTCAACAGGCTATTTGATCTGCCCACAGGCAAGTCCTTCCTCGTGGTTCTCGATCTAAGGCACGCCTCTTGACCGCTACGTAAGAGCTGCCATCCTTTGCTCTATCCAGCATTCCCGCTCGAGGTCTTCCAGGTGGTCTCTTTCCTCGTATTCTTCCCTCAATAACTAATGGGACATGATCACCATGTCGTAGGGTTTGACCAAGCCAGACTCTCTGTCTTCTGTTGATAAAAGCTGTGATGGCCCTCTCCTCACCTACACGCCTCAATACTTCTTCGTTACAGACTCTGTCCAAGTTTTTCTTCCATAAGAGATATGTTCTTCTCTAAACTAGATCCTAAAATACCGTTTCTGCGACTACAATCACATGAGTCCTTATTATCACATCTGATGAATTCTCCTGACTAATTTATTAACATCCAATTAATTTCATTTATATCAACTTGCTTTGAATTGAGAGACAAACTTATCTCCGGAATAATTAATCCTACTGATGGTTAGAAATAAACAATGATTGATAAGTTTCAAATTATTTTAAATGTTTAATTTACAAGGAATCAATAAGTAATTTCAAGTAGCTTTTGCAATACTGTAATACTTTGTTATGGTCATGCAAATAAAGCTTATTGTTGTTGTTGTTGACTTTGTCAGATCAAGTACCCTGAGAGCAGAGGCTACATTTTCACGGTATGAGCTGGCGTGCGAAAAGTAGCCTCTGCCGACAACCGTTCAAATCCGTCCAGAAATCTGGACGAATAAATTAACAAAACCGGCCTTTTTCTTGTTCTTGACCGGTTTAGAGCATTGCGGATTGCGTGAGTCTTGCGTCAGCGAATGAACACTGACTATTATTGCGCCTTCATGCATCCCTTCGCGCCAAATTCTCGCATACGAACGCGGATCAACACAGCTCAAACGTAGCAACAGGAAAAATCCCTGTTTATGTATTTAAAAGAGCGCCGTCAACAACTTGAATAAGCTCTGTATTTTAAAGCTGTCGGAATACCGAAACAAGCTGCTGCCGGTACTTCTTACGGGACCGTGTAAAGATCGTTAATTTATCATATGGTAGTTTTTGTTTGCCAGGAAAAGAAAATGGATACTGCGGTTATTTTTGTGCCGCCTCTCAATGCAAGGTTAAATGTACTGTTTTAAGACACAGATGGGAACCGGAATGTTCAAAAAAATCATCGATCAGTTTTCTTTTAGTGGAAAAAGCAGAAAAAAAGCTTTTAACTGAACACTGATTCGCCCTCAAGTACTTCAACCTGGTTGGCTTCTTCACGAAGGAACGCTTGTCCTGTTCTGAAAAGAAACCAAAGCGGCAAAGTTTTAAAAGAATTTTCAGGTACAACTTGCACATTAATGGTCGAGGAAGTTCCGTTTTTAAATGGAAATTTAAGTATTTATAGTTGTTTCATAGATGTTTTATACGACTTGAGACTTGAGGATTTTGGCCTTGACATTTGATGTCTTCGGCAGCTTTTACTCGCGTGAAATGATCCACGATCCAGTTAGTATTACGCGAATTGCTTTTAAGGATAAAATTATGGGTTTTCGCATAAAATTTTTCGATAAATAATTTTTCTGACTACTGTTTCGTCTATGTTCATTCATAACATTAGTTTAAAACACAATCGTGAGACTACAGCATCCAATTTATTTCAAGCATCGCTTCTGCGTAGCGTTGTCTGCGAATTTCATTTTAAAGCCGGAAAAATGTTGATAGCATAAAAATACTTTCCTAAAAAAGACGATCCGTGGAAATTTTGCGGCTAAAATACATAAAACCAGAAGGGGCGAAGCAGAAAAACAAAACAAAAGCTCCAGGAGAGTAGTTCGCAGGTAGTTTTCGCAAGTTTGATTCCCGCGAAACTCACGCAGATATGACGAACCAGTTGCTTGCGAATCGCGTGACGAATTTTGCGCATGCACGATAGAAAATTGAACGGTTGTCGGCAGAGGCTACTTTTCGCATGCCAGCTCATACCGCGAAAATGTAGCCTCTGCTCGCAGGGTACAGATCAAGTTATGTTTAAAAAACCTTTTCTCCAAAGCCACATCCCACAGCTCTCCAGCCTTCGCAGATCCTCTTTCTTTAAGGTCTATCATTCGGCTCCATTCAGAAAAGTACCCCAGATGACCGTCTTTATAATTATCTTCTTCAGGCAAAGGCTAGCGCGCTGAAGGCTTTTGTCAGCAGTTCTTTTTTCTTAGTAAACGCGTTTTCGGGCTATTCTCGATCTAATTTATTTTTCACGGGATCCATCCTGTGTAATGAGGCTCCCAAGGTAGTTAAAGAGAGACGATTCTTGGCTTAACTGTTTACCCTCAAGAAATATCGTGAATTCCTCACCAGGCCTCTTACTGATTTTCTTCACCTTACTCGTCTTAACATTGATCTTCATATCATATTCCCCGGAGTTTTCCTGCATTTTACCCATCATAAGTTGCAGACCTTTAACTGAATTGGCTAAGGTTGCTTGATCATCCGCAAAGCGAACTGTCTTAATTAGATGACCTCCCACTCGAATACCTTCATTCCCACCACTTAAAGCATCTCTTAGCATGGCTTCAGAATATATGTTAACGAGTATGGGGGATAACGAGCTAACTTGTCTGGTGCCACGGCCAATCACTGCTGGTACGGATTGAATTTTGCGGTTTCAAAATGGCTGTAATAAAGTGATAATTTCACTTTGTGTCGTGCAATTTTAGTCTGAAATCATACTTCCGATCTCAAATCGAACTCGCGCGCGAAATCGCGCGTATGATTTCGGACCAAATTGCTCTCCACTCAGTTCAATGACCATCATGTATTATCAATTTACCAACCTCCAGGAGGGTTTAAAATAACGTAATGTACAAGTTTAGCATTACTGAGTATTCATTTCGCCAATACAAGTGACACGTGATATCAGGTCAAGTTGTGGTTAAGGGTATGACTTATAGGCTGGATTATTATGAGCCTGCGCTCCTCCCCGGTAAAGACGGCTGGGAGAGCGGCGGAAGTTAGCCTATTATTTTTTCTAGTTGTTTAGCAATCACGACATTATGCGAGAATGCTTCTTTTATAAAGCAGTTCGATTCTCCCGTGACTGCTATCCTAAAACTGAACAGTCAGCTTTTCCCTAACTACTGTCATTGGGGATTCCCTTTCAATTCCCTCGGGTATAGGAAAATGACTAGAGTATTATTCTACCAACATCAGTATACAAAGATTTATAAAACTAGCTTACCCATGGTGGCTAGTTCCCACAAAACAACTCCAAAAGACCATCTGCAATAAAAGGAAGCAGATAAAGAAATAGCAAGAATTAACTTCATAGAAATATCAATTTTATTTATCTCGCCCCATGGATGGTAACCCAGGAAATTTTTGCTTGGAGTCATGGACTTTGGAATCCGAAATCCAGCTATTAAACTATGGAATTCTGGAATCTAGGCCTTTTGAAATCTGGAATACACTGAGTTGGAATCCGGAATCTAGTATCTGGAAGCCGGATGTGGAGCGTGGAATCTAGGATCCAAGATGGTCACTGATTAACTTCATCGGTTCAAAGTTTCTGTTTATATATCTTATTTTCAAGTTTCACGCCTGGAACAGGCTAATGTTTTCCAAACACTTGAGTATTTATTTAGAGATAGAGTGATAACCGCTACCGTAGACAGTGTCATGATCAAAATTGTGCTCTTTTTTTTTCAGACAGTTCTAAACAGTACACTGCAGGGTCTATGTTATCTAAAACCTCAACTTCACACTGCATCACAGGAAGCCCAAGCTTGGCCTAACTGTGGCCTCGTTAACATATACTCACACGTCAGTCTTGAAAGTAAAAATGCCGCTCTCCAACGCTTCAGGTGCCATCCATTTCATTGGTAGCTTGTGTACGCTTGTAACTTCGTATATCTCACTCTCATTTGCGTGGCGTAACAAACCAAAATCGGCAATCTTCACCGCTCTGTCCTCACCAAGTAGGATATTACGGGCTGCCAGGTCACGATGAATGAATCCTTTGCTGGCCAAGTATTCCTGGCAGAGAAATAACGAAATTATTTCTCAAAGAATTTTAGTTACCGGATTCCAATATGAAATTAAAATGGAAGCTTGATTTTACGATGTGGCAGGGGGATAGCAGTTTTTAATATCCCGATTAAAATCGGGATATTGTTGTTAAACGAACTCCCGATTTAACGATTTGACGGAAAAGCAACCAAGTGCAATGAAACATCTGTTCCAGGCACAAAAATAGCCCGTCACCGCCCCTTTTTCCTAGATCATGCTGTTATATTTTTGCCGGTGCTTTAAACTTTTTTGCCTGTGCCTTACGGTTTTTTGCCTTATTTTTGCCGGTGCCACCCTTACTATCGAGAGCCTGGAACAGGCTACTGCAAGCTGTGCCTGGCAAACGGTCCGGAAATAGGGAGGAGGTGATCGTCGGCCTATTCATGAAGAATGGGGGGGAGGATTTCCGTCACAGCTGTTGGAAAACGAAGAAACAAATTAAGAAATTGATTTACAATATCCCCGCGACGTATACTTTTCAGCACAAAAAGCCGTCAAAGTTGAACAAGCTAAGTGAACTACAGTCGACTCCAGATAACTCGAACCCTCGCTAACTCGAACCTTGTGCTAACTCGAACCAGAATCCATTTCCCCTGGATTTCCTTTACTCTAATTTATCCTCGGTAACTCGAACCCTCGATAACTCGAAACTCCCGCTAACTCGAAGTGATTTTTGTTTCCCTTCAGATCACTTTCATACAATTTTACACTCGATAACTCGTAGGGATGAATATTGGCTGAAAAATATGGTTTTCAGTTAAGATTTCAACCGCGGAAGAAAGCCCGTTGACTTCTGTTGACACTTAATTAAATGCTGTTTTTCAGGGAGACTTCAGGTGAGTGGAATAAAGCCCTCCTTGGACTGCCACGCCCGAAAAAGAAAAAAAAAACCTATTGGTTCTTACTATACTGCTGATTTCTATTTCGAAGTCACCCAAAACAGCATACCTGGTGAACATTATTCATTTAGAGCCAAATATACAGCTGAGCCACCAGGTATATCAATTGAGCTTACAATAGTTAGCAAATACCATCATAGTTGCCGTTTACAAAAAGCAATCCTTTCAGCCATCAGTTCCACTTGCAGACCGTTTATTGTGCTTTCCAAGATCCCGATTACGGGAGTCAAGATTTATCTAGTCCTTGCTGCTCAGTCATCCAGTCCCGAAAACAAATTAAACCATTGCTTTTTCTTTTCTCTACTTCCCTTCTTTTCTTTTCCTCTCTTTTTGCTTTCTATTTCCTGTTCTGCCGTGAATGTCAGGGGCGTAGCCAGCCCATAGTCCTGTAGGCCCGGGCCTTCAAATTGTTGATTGGATCACTCTACCGCTTGTATATAACTTATGCATTGTTGGGGTGAGCTAAAAAAACATAAGAGCTCAAAGTGTTGGTGAGGTCAGTGCGTACTGGTCATGCGTGCAATTTTCAGGATATGTGGAAATGAAAGTCAGCCAGGCCTACAACTAATCGAAAAGCTGGCTACGTCCCTGTATGTCAGGCTTGTACGATTCAAATGAAATAACTGATAGTTTAGCCTTATTCCGGTCATATGGCTGTATTCATTAGACACCTTTTCGAAAATACGAACAGACCTGATTTTTCAATAGGTACCTTCACAAAGGCTCCATGTGATTTTTTTGGCTTCTCGGGCTATAGAAAATTTAAAAAAACTCGTTTCTGACCTATTTTAAGATCAAACAGCTCAATTTTATATGTGTCGTGTTTCACGAAAAATTCAGCAAGATAGTAGTTAGCGCTACTATGGTCTGTTATAAATAACGCAGAAATTTGAATACTTAAAAAATCTGCCGTCTCGTGACCGAACAGTATTAATACGGGGAAGAGGCAGATTCTTAAGATTTGCAAACGATGACTAAATTGCTCAAAGCATTCTTCAGTCGAAAAAGTTCTTACCATCCCTTTAGCAATCTGCCACGCATAACATAGAACTTCTTTCCCAGAAATGTCTTCTTCATCATCTTCCTTGCCCTCACAGCTGCCTTCTTCTTTCTCGATGGTGATCTTTTCTTCGACGTTTCTCAAAGCCTCAGCAGGAGTGAGCTCTTTTTCTTTGGAGAAGTGGGCAATATTGATCGAAGGTAACACCATCACCGACGTAGCCGACCCCTTTTGTCCTTCATTTTGTAGAAATGGCGTGTTGACATCGTCACTTTCTTCTTCTTCCTTATCATCTTTGTCTTCCATGTTTAAGCAAGTTTCCATCTCAGATTGAGGCGCATCGTTGATTAGAACTCCTCTTTCATCGTCTTCTAGGTCGATTTTAATTTCCTTCGTCTCGCTGCGATAATAACCACCGTCTTTTCACTTTCTTCATTATTTCTTTCCCTGTTCTCCTCTTTCAGGTTTTCATCCAGGACATCTTTTGTTTGCAGGTTCCTGGGCACCAGTTTCGGCCTCTCAGGAACAGGAGGCTTAAGCCTTTCAACGACATCACTTTGACGACTATTTTTCATTGTAAGCTGCAAAAAAATATTGAAATGAATTCCGTCTGATCATGAAACGGTTTTGTTAGCAGAAACAATTTCAACACTATCAGTTGGTTAGTCGAAATATTTTTACACATTTAAAAGGAATCGATGTGAATTGAAAGATTACTTAACCGATGTTAAACTGAAAATCTAGCCGGGAATACCTTATGGGCCAACTTTCTTTAAATCGTCCACGGAAAAAATTCATATGGATTAAACTGCAATATAAAAAAAACTTTTCTTCTGCTTTGTTACAATTTTTTATGACATTTTAAGATACACAGTCCCAAAAACGCGACGTGTGCTTTTGAATAATTGGTTTGACCTAATGCCACTTGTGACGTCATATCTCGTACAGGGCTTTCAGGACGGACAATCATTATCTTCACCAAAATATTTTGAAAGGTTTTTTAAAAAGAAACTTTTCTACTCGTCGTTCGGAGGGTGAAAAGCAAAACTCTGATGTTATCGACTGATTTGAATAACTCATCTTGCCACCATTGAAAGACCGTGGATCGGAAAGCTGACGGGCATTTTGAGTGGAAGCCGTTTGCTAGCTTGAATCAAGGACGGTTTATCAAATGGCGGAGCTCAACTATGGTGAATCAAGAAAGAATGATCATTCTCTCTTGGGTGAAAACATGGGAAAATGGGAAAAAAATAAGTAAATTACCAGAATGAAAAGCGTTCGTTGAAGTAAACTATTCTTGTCTTCTTACCATGTTCAAACAATAGCGTAGCTCCACCATTAGTAATCCCGTGATTCATGCTGACCAGAAAAGGTTAACGCCCACCTGGGGGAAGGGGGGTACTCTCAGAAATATCGAATAGTTCAGACAGGCGAAAACCAATATCCTAATAAAGACCCAAACATGGAAAATGAAGCCCAGTTCAAAGGAAAACAAGACCTAAGGATCAGTGGAAACAGAAAAAAAAAACTTCCTTAAATCGCGCTCCTAATCAGCCCTGGGGTAAAGTTCAGTTTTAACAGATCTATGATTTGTTTCTCGTGTGTTAGGCATTGATACCCTATCTAAGGATCACGTCAGCAACACTGCGCTAATAAGGGCAACAAGGATGCCATATTTAAGGATGGAGAGCCTCATCCTATCGGGTTGGAGTACCCCCTGGGGGAAACGCTCAAAACGTCAAGTTTTTTTTTTCTCTTCTGACCACCTACCCCTCCCCTAAGACAACATCAACACTAACTTTTCACTTAGGCAAAATGTGGCTTAGGGGAGGGATAGGTGGGCAGTTTCCGGGAAACCTTAACTGATCCTGCCGGGGCAAGCTTGACTTTATTGACTTTATGAACACATATTTTTGTGTATTTACCGATCTTTGTTTTCCGATTACATGAATAGCATCTAAACAGTTTGGCTGTATAAACCGCGTTTAGAAAAATACGAATATCCGGTTGCATTGATATCTACTTTTTTAGTGCACCTCTCTGTCTTTGAGAACTTAAATTATAGGTAACATGTACAAATTCTCACATCAAGTTGTTTAGCATCTTATTATTTTTACTGAAGACGATGGTTTTTAGACGCGTGGTGAGATAGAGGATTTTCTTTCTGCCTTAAGAGACCACACAATGTAAGAAAAAAACGCATACACACCCAGCAGGATGATCATTAGAAAATTAAAGTGCAGCACAGAATATACTAATGACGTCAGAGTGACCAATCTGCAATGTTTTTCTCATGTATGCTATTTTTGTTAGTTCATGACAAAAGTCAGACAAACTTGACATTTCATTGACAAAAAGACAAACAAAAATTGAGGAATTTGTTTGTCTGCATTTTCAGTTCTATAGATAATACCTAAGCGCAGCACTATTGCGAATGGAGAGCCTGCCAGGTATTTTTTGAACAAAAGGCAAGGAACAGGGCAGCAAATTTTTATTGATACAGCTTATAAAGTAATGATACCTGTTGCCTTTTGTTTCTGAGCCACTGAAGAAGATCTCCGTTTGGAACATATTCCATGATTAACATAATGGGAGGTGATTGGATCCAGTAGCCGAGCATGCTCACAATATTACGGTGTGTTCCGACTTCCTTCATCAGCTCAATTTCTCGAACTAACTGCCATTTTTCCTCCTCCGTGGCATTTTCTGAAGAAAAAAAAAAGGACATTTTAAAAAAATCCGGTAACTGTGACCTATGTAAATGCTACACGATATCAGTTAACACTAAACAACTAAAACCAGATGTAAAGAAAAAAAGAACTAATTAAAATGAAAGTATATTTAACCTATGAAAATAAAACACAGTCAATAGCTGAGGTCCTAATTTCTGCTTGAGAAAAAAATCTATTTGTTAAAAAATTGGTTCCCTAAGTTAACTGACGTAGATAAAAAAAAGTCTCAAAGAAAAACCGTCATAGTTCTCTTCATCTAACGATCACCAAGCACGACATGTAAGATGATGTAATATTGGAAGATCTTTAAGTCCGGAAACTTGTCTCTTTAATTCTAGACGCCACGTCTTGTGTTCTTTAATTGCTTCTCTCTTCTCGATCCACGGGTACTTTATCTCCGGTAATATGACTTTCCTTGAGTATACATCTGTAATCCTAACGCATCTATCCAACTGGCTCACTTTCATTGACTCTGCATAGACTGGGACATCCCAGTATGCTTTTGTAGTTGGGTTTCACCAAGGGTTTTCGGCTCACCGTCATCGTCATAAAATAAATGTTTTAAACTTAAACGACTAGAAAGCAGTATCTAGTAACATTACAAAAAGGAAAAATTGTTAAACAAAAGTACGAAATAAAAATAACGCTTAGAGGTTTTTAAAGCTTTTACTAAGATTGCTCTTAGAAGAACGAACATTCAAACTCCATTTTACACTGTAAGTGCTCTGGAGAATCATTGCAAAGTTTAGGGGCACAAAACGAAAAAGCATGATCGCCCGATAAAATTTTAGCCTTGTTCTGGGTGTCACTGATTAACAAGTTCATGGTTGATGATCGTAAACTCCTAACAGGCTTGTAAGTTTGAAACAAATGACAATTACAGCTCGAACATGAATAATTTAAAATCCGCTACTTATGCTCCAAGGAAAGCCAATGTAGTTCTCTAAGTGAAGCTGCAGTTATACGATCAGATAAAGTTCTCAAGTGACTGAAACATGTGAATAACGTATTTCGAAAGATCACATAAGAGAACCACCAATCTACACATTACGAAGGCATGGACTAACATTTTTGAAATGGTTTAAAGAGATAATCTGTCATCATGTCACACCCTTGACAAGTGATCATGGAGCCTGCTCTGTTTTGCATTTTTTATATCTGTGTGGTTTTGTTAAAAGACGCCCGCTCGGTTTTCGCTGAAACACGGGCATCGATTAAAAGCGCTATATACTTTTTAGTACATTTAATGTGGCATAATCTCGATCCTGACTGTCTAAGACCACTTATAACACGACTAACCTTGGAACACACCTTATGAATGTTCTGATCTCACTGAAGAATTTTATGTCTACTTTAATTTGTGTGGTCAATTGCGGTCATTAATATAAGTAGAAACTAAAATTTAAGATCTAAAATGGGCCCCTGAGGTACATCACACTGTTACCGACTGGTGCATTGAGATGCTGTTTTCCACGATATAATGTTTGCTATCTATTGGATTAAATACTCAAACCTGTTACAAGAGAGGCTCTCTTGCCTGTTATTAATAAGAATCACCCCCGTAAATAGCGTTTGCTGAAAGAGTAAGTCATCTTTCTGCCACATTCTGAATTCACGCACCTGGTAGAACCTTTGTAGCAACAATACGTCCCTCATGCGAATCCAAACTTTGATCCTTGGGTTTGGAGGATGTATTCTTTTCAGGTAACCCCTTCATTACGCTCCTATAAACTCTTCCAAAAGCGCCTCGTCCCAGTTCCTCCATGATAGTAACCCGTTCGTGTGGGACTTCCAGCAACATAAACTCAGCAATGTCAGATTCACTGGACCTAAAGAAAATAGTGCAAATTAAATGATAATGAAATTCGTTGTCATTAATTATGGGCTTGTGGTAATGCTAAAATCAGAGATGGCTTCCTAGTTCATACAAGGTGATAAAAGTTACATCGCCTTGGTGTGTAAGGAAGGTCACTCACCAGCGCGAATTGACTGAGTGAGACGGACACTTAAAGACAGACACTTACACAGGAGAAATATCGTCTATTTCCGCATGCATATCATTATCATAATACACCTTAATCATTCCTATAGACAATAACATTTTATGGAATACCGTTCATTCCTCTTTGCTCTCTTACGGTACACAATTATCCCCACCACCAAAGCAGAAAGAGCCACGGAAACTCCCAACACTATCCAGAGTATGGGAACACCTGTGAGAGAGTAAAATTGTAAGAGCGTCTCTGGTCACTGAGGGATACAAAGAATCAACAATGTAAAGAACTGTTGATGTATGGTGGGAATAAGTTTCCTAGTAAACTTATAAACGGAATATTAAGTTTCCTAGGAACTACTTCTCGTTTACGACTCGTTACAGATTACAGGCCTCCATATTCTGCTTAACATCCTGTGACCACGTCCACATTTTATAGTGGGCCCTTTACCGATTACCTCGAGTCTCTGGTCATGTCAAGTGAGCCCTTGATAATTTTGGGCGATTTTAACATCCGTATGGACCTACCGGTCGGATATACTGGAGTCAATGGGTCTCACGCAGCATGTTTGTCTACTACGCATGAACTTGGCCATACACTTGACTTGATTATCACTCGTACATCTGATAACATTCATTGCTGTGAGTTATTCTCCGACCATTTTCTAGTCTTCTGTCAAATAAGATCTGATAGACCTCAAGCTAATGTCACGCATGTGCAGTTCAGGAAAATGAAATCAATTGACCCTAACCAATCTCTGAGGCCATTCCTTCTTCTCAGCTTTATCATGATCCACCTAACGACTTAGACTCTCTAGTCAGCTGTTATAATGAGTCGTTACGATCTCAACTGGATATGTATGCACTTGTCTTAACTCGTGACATTAATGACAGGCTTCTTGCTGCGTGGTTCAATGAAGATATTAGGAATGCCAAACGCTTGAGACGAAATGCTGAAAAGACGTGTTGAGCTACAAGATTACCTGTTGATCTTGCTGCTTTTAAGAAGGAAAGAAATCGTGTGTTAAATTTTATGAATGAGACACGCCGTGTTTACTATATGATCAGTTTATCGAAGATAACAGCACAGACCAGATTAGGCCGTTCGCGGCAAGTAAGAGTTTATTGAATATGAAGAAAGATCTATCTCTTCCACACATTCTGTTTCACTTCTTGCAAACAATATGGGTCAGTTTTTTATTGCCGGGATTACCAATATCAGGTCAATGCTGAACGACATTCTTGTTGTCAACGCCAGAGCCCAACCTGGAATCTGAATCTGGTAATATTGTATTTTCCCACTTCCAATGCCAAGCCTGACTGAGACAGTTCGTCATGTTATTACATCTGGAAAGAACGAATCTTGCATCTTCATGTTTAGACTCAGACTGGATATTTTGCTGAAACCTGGAACCCATCATTAAAAAAGTCCGGCCTCGATCTACTGTTCAAGAATTTTCGTCTAATAAGCAACTTGCAGTTTGTGTCTAAATTGACAGAGCTTGTGGTGGCCTCTCAGATCTCAGATTCTCCCTGCATACTGGATATTTTGCTGAAACCTGGAAAACTGCTGTAGTATACCCATCATTAAAAGGGCCCGGCCTCGATCTGCTGTTCAAGAATTTTCGTCTTATAAGCAACTTGCAGTTTGTGACATGATTACAAATAATCTCTTCCCTCAATTGCAATCTGCTTATCGCTCCCATCACAGTCCGGAGACTGCATTGTTCAAGGTAACGAATGATATACACATGAATGTGGACAAGGGCAATGTATCACTCTTACTACTGCTGGATTTAAGTGCCGCCTTCTACAGACACCGTTGACCATGGGATTTTACTACAATCGCTTCAAATAATACTAGGTGTCTCTTTCCTGGTTCAAATCGTACTTGGAAGGGGGATCGTAAAGAATCTGCATAAAGGAGACTTAAAATGGGGTTTCCCTCAAGGTTCTTGTGTCCGACCGCTTTTGTTTACTATTTATACACAAGATTTGTTCTCTAAATGCTAGAGCTCGCTTAATTTACTGCGCCCCACAGTCGTGCCCTATCACGCCTATGCTTTGCGAGCTACATTGGTTATAACCTGAGATCAGGCTCTATTTTCGTTTCGCTTTGAAAATTACATTCACGCTGGCAAGGCAAAACGAAAAGAGAGCCTGATACAAACCTTCTGCAAAACGTCTGCCGCGCACTTTTTTGATTGATTGACATTTGCCAAATCAGCCAACCAAAATTACTTCCGTTGCTTGTTTTTCTAGTATTCAAATTTTTCACGCGTGGGAAAAATGCAGACTGACTGACTTAAAAAAAGCTTTTATCTGTAAATTTTTTCAGCTAAAAATAAAACAGTCAGCACACTTGCGAGATTAAGGGAGATCTCGAAGGTTATTTCTGTTGGCGTAGAAGGTAAAAAGTTTTCGAAAAGACGGCGACACGATGTTCTACTAGTTTTATTATTTTGGCTAGGCGCGCTCGAATTTAATTTACTGAAATTTCTATTTTTCTGTTGCCTTAATATTTTCCCCGATTTTTCCCCCCGATAAATCTTTAAAAACAAAAGCAAACAGCCAACGAACGAGGACACCAGTTTTAATGGTTTATTTTTTACAAAAAGCGAAGGCAAACAACCAGTCTGTTAACTTAAGCCACCAGCTTTTATAATAATGCCTACAAAAATTACTTGAACAGCGATGCGATATTTTTCGTCTAATACTTCACAGTTGGCGATTGAAGTTTCTTTCGCATTGAGCCTCCGCTTGCGTACCCCGTTCAGAGATGTCATTCCCGGCTAAACTTTCAAATGAAACCAGTTTTAAGATGGAAATCAAAAGGCACCTTGTTAGCGGTCAACAACTTGCAGAGGGATTCAACTCCGCGATACACTCACATTAGTTCCGTAAATAAAGCAAATCCTGAGAAGATATGAACAACAATATGAATTTTCGAAATTTCCATGGCACATATTAAGGCATATTTTCCTACCATACAACCATAAAACAATACAAGAGACAAATCGATCCTTCTCTCCGCCGACGACGAATCATTCACGAAAACAACCACGCGAGGAATAAGCTCTTTCAACTTCCGGCGTTTCCGACAGCCAATCAGTCATCGGCGTACGGGAAAAATTTTGTTGGGGGGGGGCTGAACATAATTCGCCCGAATGAAACTTGTTGGTCACAGATGCACAAGATGATTCTTTCATGACGTCAAGTTTTCTTCGCCATGCCGTGAGAGCACGGGCGTTCAAAATAGTGCAAATATTTTCGTTAAATCGAGATGAACATTTCTAAAATACAAAACCATGAAGTGAGAGATAAAACGTACCCATTTGAGCCCTAAAAGAAGTATGAAGAACGATTACTTCGACACCCAAATATGTGAATAATTCTTTGCATGTCATTCTGCATTGTCTTGTTTGCATACTTTCTTTCAGTGTTAATAACGGCGATACTGCTAAGTCGGTCTTGTCCCATTGTGGATCTTAAAAATGTCTTGATGCGGCGAAGTGAATTGTGGTCGATTGATTCAGGATCTGGCTGGATATTTGCAACAGATTCGTATGTTGATGAAATAGTACGTTGTTCACTCTCTGGACTACATCCAAAAAGCGGTGCCTCCTGTGTCTGACCTGGAGAGTCGACTGCTGCACTGCTTTTAGAGAAGAAACCACTTAATTTCAGCTCTGACGATTCTACCACTGGCAGACATTTCACTTTTCGGCCGCTGTGAACAATTCGGGAATGAGCTTCTACATAGTCGGAGTCGAATTCTTTCTCGCATTCTTCACATTTCACACGGTATCGATATGATCTTTTACGAGACTTCGACAAAGACATACTTCAATCCACCAGATTACACGCACATGCACTCGAGAATTGATATAAATCAACATGGCCACCAACTCATACGCAGTTCCAGTCCGAGCGCGGTCTTGTTTATCACTCTGAGTCCCTCGGCAGAACTCAATGTTCTAACTCCGAGTAATAACAGCCATCCCGTGAAGTAGTACAGAGATCAGTTAGAAGATTAGGCGAGATGCGGGATGAAAACAAATAAATCAAGATATTAAATAATAAAATATTTTTTACTGTGTCTTTGCCCGAACGGTACATCAGTGTTGCTCGAATATTTTTTTTACCGACAGGGGGGACTGCAGCCCCCCCAGCCCCCCCAGCCCCCCCGCCCCGTACGCTGATGCAATCAGTTCTTGTTGCATTGTTCTAACAACCAATCAGCGTTACGGCCAAAACCTGGCCGTAACGAGCACAAACGTGAGAGAGTTTGTATCAGGCCCAATTTTAGAGGTAGCCGTTAGGGAGAATGTATGAGAACCGCCAAAATTGGGCCTGATCTCAGGTTACATTGGTTACCTGTTTGCTACCGTTTAGAATACGAAATATTACCGTGACCGGCAACATTTTTGCGTGGCAAAGGCGTGGCTGCATAGATGCGTGGTTACTCAGCTGGAAAAAGAGAGGAAAATAGGTAACTAAAGGCAACTACCAGTAACTTCTAGTAACCACCAGTAACTACTACTAACTACCTTTAACTACTAGTAACTACCAGTAACTACTAGTAACTACAAGTAACTACCAGTAACTACAAGTAACTACCAGTAACTACTAGCAACTACCAGTAACTACTAGCAACTACCAGTAAATACCAGTAACTACAAGTAACTACCAGTAACTACTAGCAACTACCAGTAACTACTAGTAACTACCTTTAACTACTATTAACTACCAGTAACTACAAGTAACTACTAGTAACTACTAGTAACTACAGGCGGGATAGCGGAATTTACAAAGAAAAAGCTAGCGGGAAGGCGGGATTTGAGAACCCGGCTATTGTGGACCCAAAGCAGAGGTTGAACTGTATATGGTTTGGTGTCAATACCAAAACCTATCAGCTATTATTAAACATACATAAGGTAATGTCGCACCTGTAGAGCGGGTTTTAAATTTCCAAGAAACTGACCAGTCGCTTTGAAGTTCTCCAAACCAGGAAGACACACCAATTTCATACCCCTTGTCGCATTCCAGAGACAAAAGATGAAAGGTGGTTGAAGGAACCCTATATTCTGTCCATTCAGCTTCATCGCCTTGTGGCTTTATCTCCCTAAAGCGTACACTGCTCTTCGTTACGGTGCATATTTCTTTTCTACTCCACGTTACATTGACTTTGCAACCATGTATTTCCGACTCTTCTTTGTTTATCACGGGTGTAATTGGTTTGCCTTTAATTAATGAGAATAATACTGCGATTACTTAGTGATTTCCACTTATGTTTTGGCAGTGATAGATGAATGTAGAAAGGTAGACCAATAAACCTACAAAACTGCCTAACAACTACAAAAACTGAAACCTGAATTAACGACAAGCACGCTGACGCCATCTTAAGTAATCGAGCTCATTATGCGCAAGCGTTGAGTCCTGCAAAAAGAGTTCTTGATTATCTTGATTAATTCCTGCGGGACCTAAGTCCAATGAATGTGACAATAAGCAGACAAAAAATTGATTTCGTTACTCAAATTTACCTGTAATTCTGCTCTCGGGCCAAAATAAGTGGTAACATGATCAATTTTGAGCTATGAAACTAGCCAAAAGTGCAAATTATTACAATAGTTTTTGGAAAATTGATGAAAATTATGACGAAGTCTACCAAAACATTATGCTAGCACAATCTTTAAAAGTTTGAAACCAGGACTATAAAAAGAACATTCAATTTTTTAACATCCAACTGACCCCTATTAAGGATCGAAGAATACGATTTATCCTCGAATAGATATACTACTCTCACCTTTCATTAAGTCACCAATCTGCTTCACAGATAAAGCTATTCCAGTCACATGAAGATCCATGACTGCTCCAACAAACACCCCATTCGCCATTGGCATCTGTACTAAACCTGGATCATTCCCTATGATGTAATCAGACTGGTAACGGCCTAACGATGAGAAGAAATACTCATTCCATTCGTCCTTCAATGCCTCCTCCGTACCATTAACGAACACCTTGATCTTATGCTGCTGACAGGTTACTGCTACGTGATTCCAGTAATTGATTTGTAAGTGGAAAGTATTGTGTATCGATAAAATGAGTCGAGAATTGTTGACTGTAACGTAAAATAGTTTTCCACCCTTTGACCAAAGTGCCATTATAGGCCCGTCAACACCAATATACTTTACCCAAAATGCAATTGTAAAGTCACAGGTTCTTATGTTAATGTTGGGCACAGTAGCATAGGAACCATTCTGACTGAAAGTCGCCGCTTTGCTTCCAGGACACCAACCTTCAGTATGGTTAACGATACCAAAATACCTGTAAGATCACAAAAACCAATGAATAGAATCTAGCTGTGAATAAAAGAATTACCTGTCATAGGAAAATGCAAGCCACTTTTATACCCTCGAATATAATCCTATGCTATGAGACAAAAATTTAACCGGTCAACGCTGAGCATAATGCCACCTGCAGCAGTCAGAAATGCAATTGCATAAGTTTAAAGCAGTGCTGAAACCTGGATGTCATATGAAATGGTCGATCTGAAATTTTATTCCAACATTAATTGAACAAACTAGATATGTATAATCGCTACTAACCTTACATCTGGATCACTACCATCTAGAAACCAGCGGCCGTATACGGGGTTTCCTAACAAAACAAACACGTAAGCCTGCTTATTTTGGGATACGTGTACGTGTAAGCAAAAAGGCAACGGGAGGGGCAAAAAAGCAAAAAAGTTTGTAGTGGCAGAAAAACAACTTTGCACGTGCTGCACCCCACGGGGGAGGGGGGGGGGTACTCCGGATTTCAAGTGACAGGGATGATCGAAGGATTTTTGGGGGTTTGAAAGTTTCCAATTCGGGATTTTTTTGGGTAGGAGAATTTTGGCAAGTATTTTTATGGGTGTTGTATCGTTTAATGCTTTCTGGAAATTTGTTTTGTCGAAGGGGGGGGGGAAGGGTTCCATTCAATCATCCCTGTTACTTGAAATCCGGAGTACCCCCCCCCCCCCCCCCCCCCCCGCCAAGGGTGCTGCACGCTCTTTTTTTTTTTTTTTTTTTTTTTTTTTTTTTTTTTTTTTACAGTTCTCGAGAATGTAACTAAAAGCAACGAGCACGAGGAACGGGAAAATGAAAAATGGGAACAAAACGTAACTTCAACCCTAGCCCTATCTTTAACTTGGTTTCAAAATCTCTGTTTTGTTCCCACTTTTCATTTTCCCATCCCCCTTTTCTCGTTCCCTGCTCTCCGTTCCCCATTTTAGTAACATCGCAGTGCTTAATTTACCGTCACAGTGCGACCAAGGCGTAAAACTGCCAAATTTTACGTTTTATGGAGGACTTGAACACATAACAACGATTTTCTCTTTCTTCATTTCGAAACTCATATACAACTCTTTAGAATTTAAACCGTATGAATATTGGCCAACATTGCTGTTTATTAAGGAAAAAGGAAAATGATAATGACAATTTTTGTCCTTCAGATATTGCTTTAGAATGTCTTCTACGAAAGAAAGAAAAAAAAACAAATAAACAAAATAAAACGAAACAAAACGTGACAAATTAAAACCAAAAAATAATAATTTATCTCCTGTCAACAATGTTGATCATTGCTTTTTCCATTTCGCCATCTTTGTAACATCTTTGAAAACAGAACGATAGATTTTGTAAAGTTTATTACGGAGTAAGCCAGAATGATTTCCTGCTTTAGGATAAGTTCCATCAAACGCACCATTAGTACTATACTTAGGCCTTAGAGGGCGGGGGGAGGAAAGCTATCCTAAGCTGAGCGACAATCAAGTATTTACGGTATATAGACGAGACAAAGTCTAAGACTGCGATTTTGTCACATCAGTTTTGTCCTCCTCGCTTAGTTTTGCCAGTCGGGGGAAGGGTGAGGGGGGAAGGGGGGGGGTTGGGTGTTAAAGTAACCGGGCTGACTTTGATCATTAATAACTTTGAAATGAATAACAAAATTTACCAACCCAGAAGTTTTTCTGAACTTTAACAGGATTAATAGTCTAATGTATTATTATGAATCATTTCCCCTTAAGATTGACTACACTACAACCTCTCTCCCAATAATAAAAAAAACAACAACAACAAAAAATGTTTCTTAAAAGCTTTTTCACCTCTTTCAGTGGAAGTAGCTTAGCTAAAGGGAATTGTTAAATTTTTGCTGGCTTCGTCGCTAATTTGCCAACTGCAGGCCCAAAAGTTAAGATGGCCATGAAAAATGTATAAATACAAGGTCTTGACAGACTAATTGGAGGAGAACGATCGCTAAATGTATAAAAATTACAGATTACTTACCTGTATGCGGAGGCTAATCTGTTTATGTTTGTGTTGTTATTAAAACATCAAAGGATTTCTCGTGATAAATTTCCGTCTTGATTTTTTTTTTTTTTTTTCCACGTTGCTACTGGGGAAGCTGAAAGGGGTGTCCGCTTCCCTAAAAAGAGATGACCGCCCCGCTTAAAGATCCTGGCAGAGTTTTGCCGCACTAGATGTATCAATACCAAAACCCCTATCAGCTATTAGACATACAGTGTACATGAGGTAACGTCTCACCTGCAAAGGTGGTTTTAAATTTCCGAGAGACTGACCACTCGCTTTGAACTTCTCCAAACCAAGAAGATACTGCAATTTCATATCTCTTGTCGCATTCCAGATATAAGAGATAATAGGTGGTTGGAGAAACATTATATTCTGTCCATTCTGCTTCATCGCCTTGAGGTTTTATGTCCCTGAAGCGTACGGTGATCTTCGTTACGGTGCATAGTTCTTTTTTACTCCACGTTACATTGACTTTGCAACCATGTATTTCCGACTCTTCTTTGTTTATCACGGGTGTAATTGGTTTGCCTTTAAATAATGAGAATAATACTACGATTAATTATTTATTTCCACGCATAATGTTAATAATTAAGTCTGCATTTTTTAAAAGTTCCAAACTGCCCTTAACTGTCAAGCAAAGACTGTAAAAGAACAATACACGTATTTTAACATCCAACAGACCTCTATTGAGGATTTGAGACTGCAGTCGAAGAATACAACTTACCCTTGAATAGATACTACTCTCACCTTTCATTAAGTCACCAATCTGCTTCACAGATAAAGCTATTCCAGTCACATAAAGATCCATGACTGCTCCAACAAACACCCCATTCGCCATTGGCATCTGTACTAAACCCGGATCATTCCCTATGATGTACTCTGACTGGTAACGGCCTAACGATGAGAAGAAATACTCATTCCATTGGTCTACCAATGCCCTCTTCGTACCATTAACGAACACCTTGATCTTATGCTGCTGACAGGTTACTGCTACGTGATTCCAGTAATTGATTTGTAAGTGGAAAGTATTGTGTATCGATAAAATGAGTCGAGAATTGTTGACTGTAACGTAAAATAGTTTTCCACCCTTTGACCAAAGCGCCATTATAGGCCCGTCAACACCAATATACTTTACCCAAAATGCAATTGTAAAGTCACAGGTTGTTATGTTCATGTTGGGCACTGTGGCATAAGAACCATTTTGACTGAAACTCGCCGCTTTGCTTCCAGGACACCAACCTTCAGTATGGTTAACGGTACCAAAATACCTGTAAGATCACAAAAACCACTGAAAATAATCTAGGTGTGAATAAAAGAATTACCTGTCATGGGAACATGCAAGCCACTATTTTACCCTCTACTCCTACGCTATAAGACAAAAATTTAACCAGTTAACGCCACGCGTGTAATGCGACCTGCAGCAGTCAGAACGGCAAATACATAAGTTTGAGGCGATACTGAAACCTGGATGTGATCAAGAGAGAATGGTCAATCAGAAAATATATTTAAAAGTTAGAGTAAGTAAAAAGGGAAAGATAAATCCGAAAATAGGGGTAAGGCCTAAAACGCCACATCTCCGTCCCCGCCCCACCCCCAACCTTGAACAAACAATAAATAACCGGTCAGCAAATGGCCTACAAACACTCCTCAACAAGTTGGAATCCTACTGTGAGAAAACTGAACTAACTGTAAATCTAGACAAAACAAAAGTTATGGTCTTTAATAATTGTGGCAGGTCCTTAAATAACTACTCGTTTAAGTATGGAGTAAATAAACTAAACAATGTTAAATCTTATAAATATCTGGGAATGACACTGAACCCGTATGGAAATTTTAGTTTAGCTAGAGCAAAGTTAAAAAAAGTTGGGCTTAAGGCACTTTATAAACTAAGAAAAGAGATGGGTGACAACTTTAGACAAAATATTATGCTGACGATTAAGTTGTGCGATGCTCTGATATCCCCCATACTTCTCTACGGAAGTGAAATTTGGGGTGTTGACTGTAACGACCAAATAGAAAAAGATCCCGCAGAACTAGTTCAAATTAATTTCTTGAAATGGTTACTAGGTGTAAATAAATACTGCAGCAACAATACATATAGGGCTGAAACAGGAAGATTCCCAAGGAAAATAGAAGCACAATATAGGAATTTTAAGTTTTGGCTAACTCTAACCAAACACCCAAAACACAAATTATCACAGGTGGTTTATAATGATATAATAAGGAATTATGGAGCCAAAAAATCAAACGCGTATTAGACCAAATAGGGCTGGGATACCTCTGGACAAAAGCACATGAAAATGACATAGGAATCTTGAACATTATCAAACAAAGACTGAAAGACATCGAATTACAAAGATTGTTAAGTGACGTAAACAATGACGTAAGAAAAGACGCCAATCAAAAGAACAAACTAAGAACCTTCAGAAAATTTAAAACAATAGAAAATTATGAATGTGAAGATTATTTCCGTCAGGTCACCAACGTCCGACACCGGATAACTCTAACTAAACTCCGTCTAAGTAATCACAAATTGGCGATAGAGACAGGTCGGTATGTAAGACCTTATAAGAAACGGGAAGAGAGGATCTGTCCTATCTGTAAAAAAGACGTAGAGGATGAAATACACTTTTTAACTCTGTGCCCTGCGTATCAAGAAAAAAAGAAGTACTTTATTTGAATACTTAAACAAAGAATACAGAATATCAGTAAACAGAATGGCACCAGATAATGTTTTTCTGTACGTTGTTAATAAACCATCCGAGCAAGAACAAACCAGTGCAAAAGTTAATTGCAAAATACGTATTCGACTGCTATGAGAAAAGAAAATCATTAGTTGTTTAGGTTAACATTGATTATAGTTCCACTAGTGTGCAATTTGTGTTATGATTTTAAATTATTTGGATAAAGTCGATATACATAGGACTGTATAAGACTCCAAATAAAACACGGTCTTGTCTTGTCTTATAACCCAACTTACCTCAAATCTGGATCACTGCCATCTAGAAACCAGCGGCTGTATACGGGGTTTCCTAACAAAACAAACAAGTTAATTCCAATAGTAAAGATGGCAATATCAAACAAACCTGTAATAAGCTACTTTCTATTTCATTATAATTCGGTCTTCCGCGGCTCTTTATATAATCTTTAGAATCATAAGCATTTAAAGTAGACCTAGGACTCTTTAACTGCGACCGAAAAAGGCATGTATATTTTGTGGTTCAATTTTATCCATGGTTTCAATTTTATTTTCCATTGTTTTGGGGTATGGTAATGTATGATAAAGTTATGATAATGAGATTAAAACAAAGGAAAATGAAATCTAAGCCAAGGAAAAATATTGAACCACAACATAATAAGCTCAATAACAAAGCTTTGAGATGAAATATTTCTCAGTACGTCTGATCTTTATTTTTGTTTGTTTGTTATTGTTTGTTGTTCTCCCAAAGGGTCTCCACAATGCATAGGAACAGCGTGTGTCATAAATTCCTTCTTTTCTGTCTTGGTCATTCTATGAAGTTACGCCGAAGTCAAAGTATCAGAATTAAAGGTTTCTTGACTTAGGAGAAACCTAGTTCAATATAGGAAATTGAATAGGTTTCTTCAGCGGTCAAGAAAAGCAATGACGGTTAATATTTATTTGGCAATACAGTAGTAAAAGCCACCAAAAGTGATAAATTAAACAAGGATTTGTTTGTATTTTTTCCTAATTCAACAAAAGAGGGACGTTACCAATGAAAAGTACCTTTACAGCCATATAGTTCCACCCTCATTGATATTTGGTTATGCCAAGCTGTTGGTTGAAAACGTGTGTAGCGTGCTACAATCGACCAATTGAGTTCGTTATAAACGATAGTATTCTCGTCTGTGTTGCCAACAAACACCTGAAGCAGGCCAAAAAAAGAAAATAAAAAACAGCAGTTAGATGGACAATTCGTCGCGGTTTTGGCACCATTTGCCTGCTATTCAAAATCGAAGGATGACATTTTGTTTCACCAGGCACTGAATTGCAGAACACCCTGGTCCCTGCACTCCTAGACGTAACCTCTTATGCGAATGAAAGCTGTTCATGGTAGCATGTAGTCATGCAAATATGATTGTCTTTGGTTGAAAAGTGGAATCATTTGGAGAAAATTTAGTGTTTCCTGGTGAGTGGTATTGATGTTGTGATAGTATGGAGGGGTTTTTAACTCGATTATCGCACTTTTTTACAAGGGATTTTAAAACATACACTATGAATATGAAATTTGAGCGGGGGTTTTGGCGACCAAAAGGGAGCTTGTCCATTTACTTTTAGGACGAAACAAGAGGTATCCAGAAATGACCTCTAGAGAACAGGTTAATGGCTGAGTCTTTCCAGTAACAGGGGGACATTGATTTTCTAGTTTAAAATAATATCATTTTCAAATAAACTTTTGCATTGTACTGTCAGACTTCTACTGCTTGACAATTTTGCTGCTTCTCTGGTCTATTGCAGTCGGTTGTGACTTGGTTGTGAGTAGACTGGGGCCTGAAGCCGTTTTTTTCATTTCAAAGAACTACTGACCATTTTTTCTTTACGCGTTACCCTGATGCCTTTTCAGGTTCTGCAGTAGGTTAGGCCTACCCCATTACAACTCTATGTGTTTGAAACTTCGGAACGCTAACAGCATTGGATTTTGGGGAACAAGTTAATTAAAATTTATACTTTTAGAAAACAGTGAATTTCAAAATTATTTTGAGGAACAGGGGAACTGTATAGTACAGCAAATGAGCCCCGACCACAGCACCCCAAAAGGGAAAGGATGGCTAAAACGGATCACAAATTATCCTCGACCTCAAATGAACCCCCTTCTTGTTTGCTTGGTGCTGGAAACTTTTATTAGCCTCACTCACCCCGACTGACTCCTCAGATGGAGTTGAATGAAGATATTAAGCACGGTGAACGAAATGATGAAGAACAAAAGTACAGTTCACTAACGAAGGGGTAAAGGATGCACAAGATCTCAAAACCTACAACATGAATACATTGTCTTTGATAATAACTTTTTTGAGTTTAAGGGTTACATGCAGTGACACAGATTACTGAAACTTTATTTTGCTTCCTAGTGAACTATTTGCTGTATCTTCTGTTTTTGACAAGCAACAATCACATCTTTAAAAAAGTAACAAACTGCCCACAATATAAATGTCTGCAGAGGTGTCTAACCTGGTGTTCACTTTGTCCTTGTTGTTTGTACGACTGGAAATTCAGACCGTCGTCGCTGTATTTCAGCGTGTAATTTATTACCCACTGGCTCTGGAAATTACTTCCTTGCGTTGCCACCCGTGTGACAGTGACAGGATTGCTACCTAGATCAATCTGTAGCCATTGCTCAGCGTCATTAGCGTAAGCTGACCAAGATCCTTTCAAGTTCAGTCTACCCTGGCTGGCTTCATGGTTGGCATCAAGCTGTGACGAAGAACTAATCTGCCCGTCAGTGATCGCTCCTTTCTCCATACCGAGAGCCTCTTGACATTCTAAATAACAAAGCAAATTAAAAGGCAATGCCACAAATATTGAGTGCTACTTGGAAATCCAATGGATGTGTTTCTGTCAATGAAAATTCCACAAAAACCTGCCTTGCTCTTTTTAAGAGTTATGAAACAATACATTAAAATGTTGAAAACGATAATTCACTACGGGCGAATGGGAAAGAAGGGGACTAAGACCCAATTCAAAAGTCGAACCTTTCATGTACCGAATTTAATAGCTATTTGGGTCGACCCAATCGATAAAAGTCCAATGGGTGAATCATAGGTCAAACTAAAAATTAGTCGGACTCAATTCATTTTCAAGATGTTAGCATAGTCTACAACGGTTAACAGTGAAAATAAATGATAGTCATTTACGCATTAGGTTCGGCGCATGAAAGTCGGTCGACGTCGCTCCTAAGTCGGAATTCCCATGTGCGCATGGGTCGAGCCAAATTAGATATGTCAGACTTAATTGATTCAAACGTCAATCTTTTCTTGTACTTAATTGAAGGAGTTTGGTAATGAAAAGTTCGACGTTTGCACTGGGCCTGACAAAAATTAAAAATAGTAGGGCGACGTTTTCACTGTTCGCAGTGTTTTAGTATAAAGCGTTTTACCCACGTGGCCAGCAGCTATGCAAATTGGAAAAAAAGAACGTTTTTACATAAGAAAAAAGTTCAACTACCACAGGAAGGGTTTGGCACACCAACATGGCGGTCATGACGTCATGTGAAAACAATCCAATTGTCCAACAATCCAATTTCTAATCGTAGTTTTTGAGGCTGTCCCTAAAACTCTTAAAAATGTGTGGAAGAAATGGTGGATGCCTTCTTTCCCTGGCAATTTTAGCACCTGCTGAGAAGACCAAAAAAACCTATTTCTAAAAATTTGATAATGAGTTAACATTTTCCACGTCGATCCTATGGCCCGACTGCACCGAGCATTGTTACATATACTTGGATGCAGATCGGAAGCGTTTTGCTTCCCGTGATGAAAAATAATTCTATATGCTTATTTATTAATAAAGTACTGGGTAACATTACCCCTAGCTCGTTGTTCTATGGGCCAATATTAACCAGTGACTTCGCGCTTTAATTCTTTTACAACATCCTCACCATTACTTTTTTAAAGCTGCTTGGAACATCAAGAGAAAAACAAGGGTAAAAAGAAGTAAGAAACAAAAATTAGAGTTATACGAACCATTACAACTGACTTCGTTCACTTCCTCGCTCCAGTATCCTCTTATTCCGCACCGAGCAGATGAAGGGCCACTAACTTGTTTTCCAGTAGCGCAGGAAAATGAGCAAATTGAGCCGTATCTTTGATTGTTTAAAACACAACTGTCGGGCAAAATTTGTACATCGTTTAAGGAGGAGAGTTTTCGGCACGTAAATCCTTTAAAAGAGGAGATATGAGGCAACTTTAAAAACGTAAAGAAGATAAACAATGACGATACTGATTAATAGATTACTTAATAGACCTTAGTTAAATGTGTCAAAAAGTTCATAACCGCGTTTTGCTTTTGTCTACTGCATTTAATAATAACTGTCATCTCGGATTTGATCCTCAGTTTAGGCTCTTTATTAATTGAAATTTCTGTTTTTTGTTGTTGCTGTTTCTTTTTTCTTCTCATTTAATTGTTTAATTTAATTTCATTAGAATACTCAAGACAATGGAATGAAACTTCTTCCAGCCAAAAAAGAAAATAACAAAATCACACTTTTCTTTTCGCTGTGTGCTCGACCGTGCAGTCACCTGCCTTCTGCTCGTGGACGTAAGGACATTTTAGCAACATACTTTTACGCAGAAGAGTTCTTTGTGTCCTTGATTTCAGTTAAATTCGCGATTCGCCTTAGTTTGTTAATGATACATGAAATAAATCATATATGAACTGCGGAAATGAAATGAAAATGAAGAAGTCCTGAATTTTTTTCAGGCTACTTTACGCAATTGCATAAATTGCGTTCACTGCGACGATCATTTCTTCATTTTCATCGCCTTAGTTTGCTGCAACCTAGTTTCCAGGGTCCATTGTACTTTTTCTCCGGAGCGTCTCTCTTATTTCGGAGTAGGAGAGGATCCTGGGAACGAGGTTGTGTTTACTGCAGAATCGAACATAAAACCGTCGTGCAATCGTGTTACAAATCTGCTAAAATATTATCCAACCCTCCAGAAAACCTTTATTGGGCAATGACCAGAGAAGAATAACAGCGATTTAGAGACAAAAAAGAGTTGTGTGTGTGTGTTTGTAGAAAATATAAATAGGTAGGTAAGCCCCCTTACTAGTAACTTTTGAAAATGCGCTACACAAGTGCATGGCATTAGTTAATATCAACTATAAAATACTAAGCTAGTCCTGTAGGAGCTATTATTATTTCAATCTACACCTTAAGATTGTGGCTTTTCTTTAAAAAAAAAAAATTGCCAGAAAACATTTTAAGATACGTCTCTTTGAATGTAAAACTATTTCACTTCTTTTTGTCCGAAAATAACGTGACCTACCCGGGGACACTTGACAAGAATAATGAAGAGGAGTATTACAGTTCAAGTCATTCCATTTCCCTGACGGATACATTTCTAAGCAATCTTCAGTACCGTTCCAGTTGTCTGGTTGGTTAAAAGCAAAGTTTAGATAAACCGTTAGCGAACCATCAATCCATTGCCAGCGTGAGTTATTACTTGAGTCACGGTGCAAACCAATCCATGTTCTTTTTCCCCAACCAATTTCTTGTTGTTCAGCTGGTGAATCCAACATTGTGAGATTAGATCCGAGTGCTTCACACGCAAATTTTGCGGCGATCCATTCCAGGGTATTAGAGGATAGTTTATAGCAAGTAGATTGGTGTGAAGTCCAATGATGAGGGCAACCTATAAAAGATAATTAGTTATATAAAATTGAGGTCAGGATTGTAATTTTTTCAATTGAGTTTACCACTGCGCTGATTCCCTATTATGCGTACAGATTAGGCACTAAATTGAGATTTGAGATACATCTTTGAATTTTAAAATCTGGTCAAGTTTCTAAATATCTCATCACTGCGCATAAAATAAGATTTACAGCAAACTCGCTCAGGGCAAACATAATACTGAAAAGTACAAACAAGGAGAAAATTAGGGGCAAAGTTGGTAAATACCGCATTTGCCCCTGAATTTGCAACCCTATCTTGTAAATTAGAATTCAATTGCGGTATTTACACTCACCCTGATTTCGTCCTACACTGTAGTTTGCACTTTGCCCCAAGCAAATATGTGGTGTTAATCTAGAAATTTTTCGTTCAGTGCTGATATGCACGTCGGTCATTTCGAAGTGTTTTATAATAAATGCGCCTGTACTTTCCTACGTTATACCTTTTTGATGCATTGGCACTACAAGAGTTTTCTTAGTTTCTAATTTACAACTTAGAAATTAAGGACTTGGTTGAGTAGTTTTAACTCGGAAATAACCACTGATAAGGCGGTCCTTGTCCCATTTTTCCTTTGGAGGCGACTTTTAGGTGATTTTCAAGTACCCTCGAGAAAAAAACGCCTTTTTTTAACATCGCAAGAATACTCGGAACTTTGGCGCTGCAGCGGTATGGGGGGCGGGGAGTTAGTTTTATCGACGGAGTGCGTAAACTTGATTCTCACCGTAAAAAGATTTAAGAGCTGACCCCTCTAGCTATATTCTTTCTGAATACAATAGAAGCCACCATCCACTGACGTTCACTTCCCCGGTTTCCCTTAACAAATATCTTTAGGCTGCCTACACTTGTGGGGAACGACAGGGGGTTGGAACACTGGAGAAAAGGGGCGAAATGGGTTCGGGAGGCGGGAGAGAAAAGGAAGAGAGGCAAGAGAAATAGCTGGGAATTACTCAACAATGCTTAATATTTCCCAATCGAAAAAAGGCTAAGAGGAAGAAGCTAAGAAAAAATGTTTGCCCAAGTTCGTCCAGACGGATAATGCGTCCTTAGCATGAAAAGAGCTAAAAATGGCCGATGGAAAAACGGACAATAGGAAGCATAGTACTAAAAGAACCGTTTGTGACTACGAAAATGCTTAAGCTGACACGTGCACAAATCTGCGAAGAGTCAAGCGGTACGAGGCATTTGCTTGTCGTGTTTTTCTTTTCTGATCATTGTATAAAACAAACAGATTCCATGTTGCAATGGGTCTGTTCAGTTATCAGAATTTGCGACCAGTTTTCCTTTTATGAGCACACAGGAAGTAGTTGATTGGGCAAAAGAATGTCATCCCAATATTAGTGTTCACGCTTACGATTCCACCTACAAGAAATTTATGAAACATATTGCAACAACATCTCATCATGATATTACTCTCGTGTTTTTCATAAAGGACAATCATTGTTACCCTATCACGGACGAGCGTTTGGAAGTGTTGGCCACCAAAGCTAACCAAGGAGGAGTTGATAATTCGTGGAAGTTTATGACTGATATGAAATGGTCGCGTCGTCATGAGCAAGAAGAGGAACCGTTGGATGTCAGTAACAAGGTTATTGTGTTGCCAGAAGATGACGAAATAGAACCGATCATTGATCGTTACATTTACCGCACCAACTATCTTGTGGAATATTTACACTTTAGACTTGATGGTTTTATTGATCACTGATCAAACATGTTTGTATTAAATGACCAATATGAAACCAGAAGGCGGATTTGTGACAGTTTGTTTGATAAGTTCAAAACAGCGGATTTTGGTTTGTCAAATCAATCTTACACTAATATGGCAACTAGTTTGTTCAAACAAATGTGCGGTTATCTGCCCGAGAGTTGTTATGACACAAAAACACAACAAGTGCTCGACGATTTTTACCCTAAAGCGTTACAATGGTGTAGTACTGGTGACAAACCTGATAATTTGGTCTCACTTGATATATGAAAATGGTACCCTTTAATCCTGATCAATAACAAAGAACCAATCCCACTTTACACAATTCATGATATTATTGAACCATTTACTCATAACCACCAATTGAAGTATTACGGCGAATATTATATCGACGAATTTATAATCAAACAGTTTGGTGCTGATATTAAGATTGAAGCTGGGTTTTACTGTCGGCAATTAATCAAACACTTGGTCAATAATGCTCGGATGCCCGTTTCCAATATCAAATGGTTTATTAGAGTGCGGCAAACATTAAAACCTGATACTTTCACTAAATTCCTGACTTTCATATTTGATACATTTCCAGAAGCACAAGCAAAACGTCTTGCTAATGTTTCAACCAAGAACAATATTTTTTAAATTTTATGTGATTCTGAACAGTTATCGGAACATTAATTATTAATTAATTATTTAAATGCCAACGCTATAAAAAAGGGAAGATGTCGTGATATTGCGTTACATTGTCACTGCACGTTGCTCTGCACGTGCACCCTATCTATCAAGCAATCCAGTGTAATCTTGTATGATTATATAACAACAGGCAACATAGAGCCGAGCGTGATAGGCCCACGCGGTGCGACACGGAGGTTGTAGCAAGCACTAAAACAGACATTAAAAACCTATTCCTGTTCTTAGAATCGTGACATGGTGTCAGAAGCGGGATTTATTCACGCCTAAAAGATGACAGAAAGAGCTGAAGCATCCACAGTTTCGCCACCAGCACCGACACAAGTTTTCATTTCCCCGTCAAATTTGCCTCCGCCTAAAGCGCTTATCTTTGACGACAATTTAGCCACCGCATGGAATTCGTGGAAAACAACTTGGCAGCGCTACGAAATCGCTACTGGTGTACATAAACAAGAGGGCATAGTCCGCGTGTCGACGTTACTAAGCATTATTGGCGAGGATGGCGTCAAAGCCCACGATACTTTCACCTGGAACGAAGAAGAAAACGCAGACGACATTTCACAAGTCTTAAAGAAGTTCGACGAATTCTGTACTCCTACAACACAGGTCATGTACGAACGCTATCGGTCCAACAACCGAAACCAGGAACCCGGCGAAAACATTTCGACTTATCTTACGGAGCTTCGAACGATCGCAAAAACTGCGCACACGATACAATCACACCAGATGAAATATTGCGTGACCGCCTCGTACTAGGCATACGGGACGATCGCGTGCGCGAGAGACTTCTCCGTTTGAATGATTTATCTCTCCAACAAGCAGTCGACATTATTAAGTCTTCGGAACAGACCCAACAGCAAGTCAAGCAAATGGCTGGAGGAGACACCGCGGTTCATGCGTTACGGAAGGCCGGATCTGCAGGAGAATTTGAAGAAGAACGACAACTCAAGTCACAAGCATTTAGAAGACCGTCTAGAGAATTTGGAAATTGCGGAATGGTGCACGGACGTCATTGTCCCGTGTATGGAAGAACATGTTTTAGCTGTGAGGGCATGAATCATTTTGCTCGTAAATGTCGCGCTAATCCCCGAGGATTGAAAAGCAGAGTTTCAGCGGTCCATGAAGCCGTTGACATGGAAGACGACCCCTACTACATTGGTGCCATTACTAGAAAAAGCAAAGGCCAGGAACAAATGACAGTGGTTAAGCTCCACATTTATAGGCCAGATCCTAAGACAGCAGTCCAGTTTCAAATAGATACCGGGTCGCAGTGCGACATTCTCCCCGCCCAAGTATACAAGCAAATCACTGGGGACACACTCCTTCATCGCCTCAAACCATGCCGAAAGGAAATAGTCTCGTACACAGGAGATCGCCGCAAAATTGCTGGTAAAGCTATCCTCCCCGTGTGGTCTCGTGGACAGCGGAGGTCACTGGATTTTAACATCATAGACGGCGACTATCAACCGATTTTATCATTAAATACCAGCCTAAATCTTGGCTTTGTGAGTTTGCATAACTGTGATGTCCTAGTATAACACGTTAAGTGTCCTAACGCCTCCTTGCTCGAAAAGTATGATGATGTATTCGACGGATTGGGTGCCCTACCGGGAGCCTACAAAATAGCCATAGACGAACAGGCACAACCAGTTGGCCACGCACCGAGGCGAGTGCCACTAGCCTTGCGTCCACGCATCAAAAACAAGCTGAACGAACTTGTTGACCATAAAGTTATTATTCCAGTAACAGAGCCGACGCAGTGGGTATCCAGCATGTTAGCCATAGTGAAGCCAAACAAAGTAGGCATCTGTATTGACCCGAGAGATTTAAATCGTGCCATACGGCGAGAGCATTACCAGTTGCCGACTATCGATGAAGTTGCCTCCCGCTTAACAGGTGCTAAGAAGTTTACAGTCTGTGACGCCAAGGACGGTTTCCACCAAATCCTCTTAGATGATGCTTCTAGTTACCTGACAACGTTCAATACGCCTTTTGGACGTTATCGGTGGGCCCGCATGCCTTTTGGTATCTCAAGTGCTCCTGAAGTTTGGCAGCGACGCATGCATGAATTCGTAGAAGATTTAGAGGGTGTTGAAGTTATCGCTGACGATTTCCTCATCGCTGGATTTGGCGAAACCGACGCAGAGGTCAACTCGAGCTTTGAAAAGAATGAACGTGCGTTCTTTAAGAAATGTTGGGAGTGGAACCTCAAGCTTAACAAACTCAAGCTGAAAAGAACTCAAACCGAAGTGCGCTTCATGGGACATCTCTTGACTCCTGATGGTCTAAAGGCAGACCCAGCTAAAGTTGAAGCTATTTTAGACATGCCACCGCCGACCGGTGTGAAAGGCCTGAAGAGGTTCCTGGGGATGGTTAATTATCTGGCCAAATTCTTGCCTCTCCTGTCCGACATGACAGAACCTTTGCGAAGACTCGAAGACAAGGACGTAGATAGGTGTTGGCTTGCACAGCATCAGAAAGCATTCACCACAGTCAAAGAATACTTGGCCAAGGCCCCTGTACTGAAATACTATGACGTTAATGAACAAGTGACAATACAATGCGATGCCAGCGAGACCGGTCTAGGTGCAATACTGATGCTAAAGGGTCAGCCCATTGCCTTTGCCTTGCGAGCTCTGACCGACACCGAAACCCGATATGCTCAAATCGAGAAAGAACTATTAGCCATCGTGTGGTCAACCGACGAGTTCAATCAGTACGTACTGGGACGCGAAGTTGTGCACATCGAGTCTGACCATGAACCACTAAAGGCAGTTTTTACCAAGCCAATACACAAGTCAACAAAGAGACTCCAGAGAATGCTGATGGCCCTTCAGAATTACTCTCTGGATGTACAGTACAAAAAAGGGGAACTTACGTGGATATCAGATGCCCTGAGTCGAGCATACCTCAACACAACCGAAGCCTCCAAGCACGATACAAGTCTGATTTGTGCACTTGCCGAGATCGATTATTCAGAAAACCTGTCGATTGCACTATACGGGCTCGCTGAACTCAGAAACAAGATTGCCAACGACCCAGTGATGCAAAAGCTGATCGGAGCAATAAAAGGTGGATGGACAGTCTCAAGGAAGCTCGGTGCCCCTGAGCTAACGCCCTACTATGACAAAAGAAGTGAGCTTATAGAAGACAAGGGACTAGTATTCCTTGGTGAGCGATTGCTGGTACCCCCTTCCCTGAGAAAAGAAATGTTGAAGCAAATTCACCGATCGCATATTGGAATCGAAGGGTGTTTACGTCGCGCTAGGGAGGTCCTGTATTGGCCCCTCATGAATTCGGAAGTAAAGGACTTTGTTTCCAAATGCTCAATCTGCCAGTCGTACAAGCCAGATCAGTGCCGCGAGGAACTGCAACCATATCCGATCTCGTCGCGTCCCTGGTCGATGCTTGGTGCCGATTTTTTTGACCTCGGGCAAAAACAGTTCTTTTTACTAGTCGAGTACTGGAGTGGGTTCTTCGAAGTCCAGGAAGTTAAAGTGGCCACATCTGCTAGCGTGATAGCTGTGGGTAAAGTCCAGTTCGCCCGACATGGGATACCAGACGTGCTAATTACCGATAATGGAACTCAATTTACGTCATCAGCGTTCAGTGCATTCGTGAAAGAGTGGCAGTTTGAACATCGAACTTCAAGCCCCCGTTACCCTCAGTCAAATGGCCGCGCAGAAAAAGCTGTGAAGACCTGGAAGTCCTTGATGAAGAAAGCGAAAGCGGATGGGCAAGACCCTCTGTTAGCCCTACTTGACTGGCGCAACACCCCAACAGAGGGTCTAGGAACATCACCGGTACAGAGACTGATGGAACGCCGCACACGCACGTTCCTACCAACCCATGAAACGCTCCTGCGGCCGCCATCCCACCTGGACACAGCCATCAAATTGGCTGAGCGGAAGGCAAAACAAGCTCAACAGTACAACAAAAAGTTTCGCCCTTTAGTGGCACTAAAGTGCGGACAGGCCATCAGGATGCGACTCCCTGGAAGGGAGAATGGAGTCTGGGGACCTGCACGAGAGCCTTGGGGAATAGGTCTTTTGAAGCTGAAGTTTGCGGCAGGCGATACCGACGCAACCGTCGACAACTGCGCCTGACCCCTGAAACAGCACCACCTATGAGTCCCGTAGAGTTAAATCCGCCCGAGTCCACCCTCAAACCTGCGCCAAGCCTGATTGAGCCGGGACCTCCACCACCGGAGTTCCACGTCGAAACCGAAGCAGAGAGAGGGCCACCTGACACTGAAATGGGAACGAAGATCGAGCCACAAAGGATTGAAACTCGCCGATAAGAGGGCAGACGTCTACCACCTGTGTGGCATCAGGATTACCATATGAACTGAACATTGAACATTGAGCCTAGGATTGGATTTACTGAACATTGAACGATTAAGCCGCTGAATATTTGTTTTTTTGGTTTCAATCAAGAACATTTTTTATTTTATTTTATGTGATTCTGAACAGTGATCGGAACATTAATTATTAATTAATTACTTAAATGCCAACGCTATAAAAAGGGGAAGATGTCGTGATATTGCGTTACATTGTCACTGCACGTTGCTCTGCACGTGCACCCTATCTATCAACCAATCCAGTGTAATCTTGTATGATTATATAACAACAGGCAACATAGAGCCGAGCGTGATAGGCTCACGCGGTGCGACACGGAAGTTGTAGCAAGCACTAAAACAGACATTAAAAACCTATTCCTGTTCTTAGATTCGTGACACAGATCAAGAATTGTTTCTGGTTAGAGAGCAACAAACTGAGTGCGTTTTTTCAGACAATACCTCAATCAATCGTTTTGTCGTATTACAAGCAATATTGTCATGTCTGGATTTGATTTACGATAATTGGACCGATGATTCACTGTTGTATTCGATTAACTCTGATGGCGTGTTTAGGACAAACCCTAAACACCAATATCCAAACAAGAAGGATGTCGTATTTAGTACTGATCAGATTGGCAAAGTGTTTACAACGAATTCAGAGTGCTTGTATTTTGAGAAACATAATCCCAATAATTTTGACCCGGATGATTACACAGATTTTTGTGGGCGATGGTGCGATCTTTTATGGTCAGGCGGGATGCGGCAAAACCACGAAGCTCATTAAGCTAGCTGCAGAAGCTACGAATCCGATTATCCTATCATTCACCAATAAAGCGATCGAGAATGTGAAATCACGGATTGACGACAGTTTGTCTGATAAGTGTTTCACTTTTGATTAGTATTTTAATAGTTATGATAATCGGGACATTTCTCATTTGAAGGATAAAACAATCTTTATCGAAGAGTATTCTATGACCCCAAATAAGTGGATGAGTTAAGATCTATCAAGCGTTCACTAAATATCACAATACTATTTTCATGTTTGGTGATACTAGTCAATGTGACCCCGTTGAAAAGGGACATCGGATACATTATGATTATTTTGATTCAGTAGCTTTATCTGAAATGTGCCCAAAAGGGTCCAAATGAAATACAAAGAAGGGTGTTCACGTTACGATATCAAAACAAGAGATATGTTAACGAAGTTTCCCGAAACGGGAAAGGTGCCAACCAAATTTGCAGAAAGAGAACCCCTGTACAAAAACATCTGCTATTTGAACTCAACCAGACAAAAGGCTACACGGGATTGTTGTGACCGATTCACTGCAGACAAACCGTGTTACGTTGAGTTTATTTATGATAGTAATCAGGAAGTTTATCAAGTTTGTGTCGGGATGCCCGTTTTAGCAACTACCAATTTGAAATCTGAGGGAGATTTATAATATGATGGAGTTTAATGTGGACCATATTGATGATGTCAGTGTTATCATTAAGGGAACACTCTTTCCTATCAGCAAGTTTGCTCAGTCGTTTATTCCCGCATTCTGTTGCACTGTTTACAAATATCAGGGCGCTGATATCAACGAACCTTATAATATTTATGATGTCAACCGTATGGAAAAGAAACAATTATATACGGCACTATCCCGCACAACCAAATTCAATTATATATCCATCTCAACACTAGCGCACTGAACCGTGCTTATGAAATTAGAAAGCAACCAAATATGGAAATCGTAAATTTATACTTCAATAGCGATTACAATAATGGCAAAATCTACAAAGTCGAATTTGAGAAATGCGATAAAGTGTATATTGGCAGTACAACTGGTGAGTTCAAAACACGGTTACCGAACACAAAAACCTCATATCAGTCTCCTTGTTAATGCTCCCAGTAAGGGCAAGAGGGACTTGGAAAAAGTGGAATTTGAATGGATAGCTGATTTCAGTGAGAAACTGGGAGCGCAATTATTAAACAAACTGGGCATTTAAGTGAAACGTCAGGAAGTGAAATATCAAGCACAAATGGCCACCATTGATGCTGGGACAGAAACACAAGTAGCTCATAAATTGGGCCGGTTAGAAAAGACCTTAGTTATTGAGGATGATGTGGTAAACAATCTGTTATATCATGATGATAAGGTTGATGGTAAGCGCTACAAAACAAAGGCCCGTTATGATAAGTATTCCAAAGAGGAAGCAATGTCAAAGATCTCAAAAAAGCAACAACAACTAATCGAAGAGTTGACAATCAACTTCAACTATAACCTGAGATCAGGCCCAATTTGAGCGGTTCTCATACATTCTCTCTAACGGCGACCGCTAAAATTGGGCCTGATCCAAACTCATTCACGTTTGCGCTCGTTACGGCCAGATTTTGGCCGTAACGCTGATTGGCTGTTAGAACAATGCCACAAGATCTAATTGGCTGTCGGAAACGCCGGAAGTTGAAAGCGCTTATTCTTCGCGTTGTTTTCGTGAATGATCCGTCGTCGGCGGAGAGAAGGATCGATTTTGCTGTCTTTTTTATTGTTTTATGGTCTTATGGTAGGAAAATATGCCTTAATATGTGCCATGAAAATTCAGAAAATTCATATGGTTGTTCATATCTTCTCAGGATTTGCTTTGTTTACGGAACTAATGTGAGTGTGTCGCGTAGTTGAATCCCTCTGCAAGTTGTTGACCGCTAACAAGGTGCCTTTTGATTTACCAACAAACGAGTGCAAATCGAAATACTGCCCATCTTAAAACTGGTTTCATCTGAAAGTTTAGCCGGGAATGACTTCTCTGAACGGGGTACGCAAGCGGAGGCTCACTGCGAAAGAAACCTCCATCGCCGACTGTGAAGTATTAGACGAAAAATATCGAATCGCTATTCAAGGAATTTTTGTAGGCATTATTATAAAAGCTGGTGGCTTAAGGTAACAGACCTGTTGTTTGCCTCCGCTTTTTGTAAAATATAAACCAGGAAAACTGGTGTCCTCGCTCGTTGGCTGTTTGCTTTTGTTTTTAAAGATTTATGTACTGAAAATCGGGGAAAATTGCCGAGGAAAATATAAAGACAACAGAAAAATATAAATTTCAGTATTTTAAATTCGAGCGCACCTAGCCAAAATAATAAAACTAGCAGAACATCGCGTCGCCGCCTTTTCGAAAACAGAAATAACCTTAGAGATCATCCTTAATCTTGTAAGAAGTTAAATGTGATTGTGCTGACTGTTTTATATTTAGCTGAAAAAAATTAACAAATATTTATAAAAAGCTATTTTTCAATTCAGCCATTCTGCATTTTTCCCACGCGTGAAAAATTTGCATACTAGAAAAACAAGCAACGGAAGTAATTTGGTTGGCTGATTCAGCAAACGTCAATCAATCAAAAAAGTGGGCGGCAGACGTTTCATAGGTTTTTATCAGGCTCTCTTTTCGTTTCGTCATGCCCGCCGGAATGTTATTTACAAAGCGAAACGAAAATAGAGCCTGATCTCAGGTTACTTCAACTAATAATAGATTATAAAAATTAACAAAGCTGGTGGCCACCAGACCTTCTTAGGAGGACTCCCCCATTTTCCCATTCCTACCCACTCCCCATTCCCCTCAGTCCCTCCTGAGAAGGTTTTTTATTGTTTACCATAGGCCATTCATTTACAGCGACCCATAGACCAATTTACAGGGCTTTCTCATTTCATCTTATTTCCTTTCATTTCATTTTATTTCATGTCATGTCATTTATTTATTTTTGTTTCTCCCTCTCGGGCTTAGGGGAGAACCAGCACTTCCGCCGTAGCGACCATAGCTCTACTCAACGTCCCGGAGACCGTCTACAAGGGAGTTTCCTCATTACCCATTTTTTCTCTTCCAATGTTAATGATGGAGCAGCGGGCCTTCAGCCCATCATTAACAAGGGTATCTGGTTACCGGCATTAGCAGAGGGGGCCTGCTTTTTTCCACTCTGTAATACTATCACTAAGATACATCCTAATACTATTTCAAACTGGCCTTATATATGAGTCAAATTCATTATTCGCATCATTGTGGGAAGTGATTTGTGTTTTCGCTCTGGTAATACGCAGTCTGAGTGGGGGCAAATACATTTAAGGAATTATTATCTTATAATATTATCGTAATGTGTAATAAAGAAGTTCATGAGTTATTGATGCATGAGGCTCAGGTTAATTGTATCTTTTGTAATAAAAAGATTCAGGACCCGGTTAAGCCAAGGCGGTATTTTTGTTGCGATTCTATGAGACTGATCAAAGACGGTTTTATCGTGTGTAAGAATTGTGGTCAAGTTCATGATGAATATTTTGCCCCCGAATATTTTGATTTTTATGGGAATCGCCACAGGATTAGAAAGAAGTCCGTATATCACAGAAAATATCACATCATAAATGTCATGAATGATATCGCACAAAAGAACAGCATTCAAATTGGGTACTATAATAGAGAGAATATTCTGAGAATATTCCAGCTACTTGACCGTGTTACACCGGTTGGTCGAAAACAGCTTATCAGTGTAAAATTTTATTATCAAGCAACTATTCGACATTTTAGGAGTAGAATACAAGTTTATTCCTCTTACTCGGTCAAAAACTACGTTCAAATATTATGAAGATTGGTGGAAGAGAGTTTACGATCTCATCAAAACTGATATCAACTGGCTAATTTCTCAGAATTTAGACCGGAAGTAAGGAAAAAGCCCCCATTACTCATTGAGGGAGAGACCCTGGGGACGAGGTTGTGCCTCGGGTTATCTTATACGGAGTACTATCCACACTAAGGCGTCCGCCATCTTGTTTACTCTGTTGGACAGGAGAGGAACTTTTTAGCGTATTGCTTTTCAAATCTTGTTTCTAATGGGGCAAAATCCACGCTTATTGAAGGTACCTTCTCGCAATGAAGTTCTCAACCCGAGTAATACTTTGTCGTAAGAAGTGTAAGCAAACCGGCTCATTTCAATTTTACCTTTATAGTCTATTGTTTCAGAAAATGTTTTTAGAGCTAAACCAGCGCCTGATATGCTTCCTATAATGGCTGGGTTGGCTGTTAAACCGCCAGCAGCAGTCCCGATTATTATCAGACCAGGTGAGGACATGTTTAATAGGAGATTCAGTTTTTTGAAGTATTTGTAGGCCTTTTGGTAAATCCAATATTTTAAATGGTAATACTTATACAACTCTTTAATCTCCTGTATCTCCTCTTTTGTTTTGCTTTTATCGATATGATTAAAGTGAAATATATTTTGCTTCTGACTCATTATATCATTAGTTTAGATTATTTACAGAACATATGAACCATTTAATTTCTCATGAATCATTATCCTATGAAATTCGATAGAATCGTTGTCATAAAAATTTGGAGAATACATTACTCTATGGATTACCACATCTTCTGAGGATATTCTGAAAGTGTAGTTACTCTGAGATGCTAAAGCTGAAGTTAGTGTTCAGGTTGCAGAATAATTGGATATTGATGCTTTTACTGTTGGTGTAGCCCCGTACCTTTCTTTGTTAGCCAAAACACAACTCGTTTACCATTGAAACTATCTAGTAAAGTGATAGAAGTTTCATTAGTTGACCCAGCTCTTAGACCATTAGTTTGCAGTTTTAAGCTCTTGTTGTTTTGTCATAAATCAAGTGGGGTTTTTCATGAGCTCCATTGCTCATAAACGTTTTTTTATACATTGATCTATTTAGCTACAGTTGCATAACAACACAAATGGTAAAGCTCTTTTTACTGAATAAATCCAAATTCAATGGTTTATTTTTTTCACCCTCAATCCTCCTTCCTGAACATTGGCAATATTCATTCTAAAAGATGTTATGTTAGGACTTAAGCCGGAAAATACGACACCTGATGGATTTCCTGTTGCTAATTAATAGATACCAGCATCGCTTAAGGTGACTCGACCCAGTTTTTTTTGGGGGGTACCATCCTACTATGAAGCTCTCTGGTATCCCCACCTTTACTTTTATCGTAAGTCTAACACATAGAATTGATAACATATAGATCAATCTACAATATAACATAAAATTTTTGGCGATCGGAGTAAATGTCACGTGGTTATAATGCCACGCCCCTTTGAAGTCTGAGTCGAAAATCTGCTGTTGCCGGCATTTTTTCGTGAAAATCTCTCGGCTACACATAGTGCGCATTAGTGCCTTACGCTGAACAGAGTTTCACCAAAATCGCAAAGACCCAATTCGAGAAATTCAGCGGTTTCCAAATTTAGGTCATAATTTATGCGAAAATGATAAGCAAACTTTACACGGATTATATCTAATAAACTATGAGATTCATCTCTTTATTTTGGGCATCGTTATAACAGATGGGTCCTTGCAAGTCAGCAAAACGCTTTAGGGCCTTGTAAATGCGCGCGATTTCAAGCAAAGCAAACATATAGAAATTACAGTTTTCGCTATTTGTTGACGTTTGTCAGCGTTTAAGAGTCCTTCTCACGAAAAAAGCATTTTCTTAAAAATTCGTAGTTTTTTTTCCTTCAAATTTTTTCAGGGCCACAATTGATTAACTAACTACCCGGACTCTGAATTTCATGGTCATTGAAAAACTGTGACATTATCTTCTATAAGCCCAAACTTGAGTAAACATTGAAGATTTTTAGCGTTTTGGCTGAGTTTGTGCTTTGGGAGTTGTCTATTGTTTCTAGTCTGTCATTATACAGCATTCTTGTTCAGCACGCGTGCAATGACCACGCTTGGCTGACTTCCGAATGCTCACCGAGATATTTCCGTCACGACTTGGTTTAATTATTGGCTTGCATTAAACCTATAAAAAAATGATATTTTTTTACTAGTAAGTAGATTTAGTGTGTAGCGCTTCTTGATTTTTTTGCAAAGGCACAAGAAGCACGAGAATTGATTAAAAATTGTGACTTAAACCTCTATGTATCACGCGATGGCCTGTCTCACTGTACCAAAATTATTATATCTCGGTGAGCATTCGGAAGTCAGCCAAGCGCGGTCTTTGCACGCGTGCTGAACAAGAATGCTGTATAATGACAGATTAGAAACAATAGACAACTCCCAAAGCACAAACTCAGCCAAAACGCTAAAAATCTTCAATGTTTACTCAAGTTTGGGCTTATAGAAGATAATGTCACAGTTTTTCAATGACCATGAAATTCAGAGTCCGGGTAGTTAGTTAATCAATTGTGGCCCTGAAAAAATTTGAAGGAAAAAAAACTACGAATTTTTAAGAAAATGCTTTTTTCGTGAGAAGGACTCTTAAACGCTGACAAACGTCAACAAATAGCGAAAACTGTAATTTCTATATGTTTGCTTTGCTTGAAATCGCGCGCATTTACAAGGCCCTAAAGCGTTTTGCTGACTTGCAAGGACCCATCTGTTATAACGATGCCCAAAATAAAGAGATGAATCTCATAGTTTATTAGATATAATCCGTGTAAAGTTTGCTTATCATTTTCGCATAAATTATGACCTAAATTTGGAAACCGCTGAATTTCTCGAATTGGGTCTTTGCGATTTTGGTGAAACTCTGTTCAGCGTAAGGCACTAATGCGCACTATGTGTAGCCGAGAGATTTTCACGAAAAAATGCCGGCAACAGCAGATTTTCGACTCAGACCTCAAAGGGGCGTGGCATTATAACCACGTGACATTTACTCCGATCGCCAAAAATTTTATGTTATATTGTACATTGATCTATATGTTATCCATTCCATGTGTTAGACTTACGATAAAAGTAAAGGTGGGAATACCAGAGAGCTTCATAGTAGGATGGTAACCCCCCAAAAAAACTGGGTCGAGTCACCTTAAATCATAAAATTCTTCAAATATTTCCCTATAAACATTTTTTGTATGAGGGCTCAATTTTGTCTCCATATCTTTGACCATCTTCACAGTCGCTGCGGAATTATTTTTAGTTGTATCGGGAGCAATATTTAATATTTTCTTTCTGTTCATATCTAGATCCACATTGTAAACAACTTCTGTTGGCTTAATATCAAATGCCGTATAGTATGTTTTGTTTGGATCTAAATCCATTGATTCGCCGAGAATACGTAATCTATTAGGTAATATTTATTGAAATTAGTTGGGTAAATCCCTAGGTCAGACCCCGCCTGAGCCATAATATTCTGTATGTACAGAAAATAAGGTGTGGATGAAGCTGTTTTACTGAATGCTACCACAAGCTTTTGGTAGTACATAAATTCAACCGAGGATGTTTTATACTCATGTGAATACTTATTGACATGCCAATTTTTTACATTTACTCCCTGACTGGTAGTTGTGTCAACAGTAATTACAGATTTGTGCCACAACTGATAGTCTGTTGTGAGGATTTCCAAACATAAGGTGTATTCTTTATCTTTTTGAAGGGGATAGCATTCGATAGCTAACCGCCATTTATAACCTCCTTCTGAGTTCTTCCTAATGGAAGCAAAAATCACCTTTTTATTGTACGTGTGATAATTGCCTGATGTTGCTTCTAAATCACCAGTGCTGTTCAGGGCAATACTGGTAGTTAGCAAATCAGTCCACTGCAAAAGACTATTTGTAGGGTCCATGAGATATGCAAATCTGTTAGTGTGATCAGAGGACTTTATTAATTATTAACCCCATCAGTAGCATCAGTTGCATCCCCAAGATTGGTGATCTTGTTTTTGACCATATTGAATCGGGAATATACATACGGATTAGTAATTTGCGCAAAAAATGCACTTTCAGTGGCCCGGCTTAGTGCTTGTTTTTGTGAAAGAGGCATAGTACTGTTTAATATTATATTGCCGCTCATTGTTCCACCAGACAGTTTCAAATAATTATCATCTGTGTATTTTTTATTTACACCATGTTTATCATCAGTTGGTTTGGCAAGGTGAGTAATTTTATTATTCGACATATTTAGTGATCCCACCATAACCCCGCTGGAATTATCCAGGAATTCATTTTCTGACCAAATGTTTGTGGCTGGTTGATTATAAAATAAACAAATAAATAACTGTAATAGTAACATCCTCGTGAGGTTTTTCAGGAACTATTTACAAACTATTTACAATTTATAAAAGCAAAAATGACAATAAAAACTCGAAATCACAATTTATGATGGTATTCTACTAAATTCTAGAGCTTATGAAGGAAATGTCTGCCTCAATAGTGTGTCTTTCAGGGCGCGCTTGAAAGATGCCAATGAGGCACTTTGCCTAAGTTCATTATGCAAGTTATTCCATGTGTAGGCCCCTCTGTAGGAAAATGTGCGCTGGCCTATAGCCGTTCTGTATAGCGGAATCTACAAAGAGTTCCGTGTACGTGTGTTACGAGTATGTATATTTGAGCGCTTGGTAAACTTTGCCCGTTAAGTATTGAGGCGCAAGATCGTTCTGACATTTAAAGGTCAAAACGGAGTCTCTATAGAATAATTGTTCTTTAACAGGAAGCCAGTTTAGCTCTCGAAGCAAAGGTGTTACGTGGTCAAACTTCCTAGAGTTTGTTACGATCTTGCTGGCAAAATTCTGAATAGATTGTAATCTGTTTATATTCTGGAGTGTAGTATTTGACCATACAGATGAGCAGTAAAGCATCTTACTAAAGACTAATGACGTTATTAACAACTCTAGTGTTTCCTTGTCGAAGCTCCTTTTGACTCTATTTATTTGGCAAAGCTTTGCGAAACAAGATGACAATACACATGAAATATGGTGATCGTAGGTCAGATGGGGGTCAAGAAAGACTCCCAAGTCCTTGGCAGAGTCTGTTGGCTTCAGTGTTTTACCTAAGAATACCACACTAGGGTCTTCTGGTAACCTGCTTAACATCTGTCTGGTACCGAGGAAAAGGAGTTTGGTTTTATCGGGACTGATAAGTAGATGGTTCTCACAGCACCATTGAGCTACACTGTGAAGGTCTTGTTCGAGCTTTTCAATGGCAGCATCAAGCTCAACGAGAGGAAATGACATGAATAGCTTCGAGTATCTTATCCGTGAGCAGGATGTTTAAGGTCTCTGTAGAATGAGCTTTTTTATTGCCGCTTTGGTGTGAGGTAAGGCGGTTGTTTTTTCTGAGATAGGCGCTGAACTGATTCAAAACAATCCTTTCGAGGACCTTTGAAGCTACGGTTAGCAGAGATAACGGTCTGTTGTTGGCAGCTTTTTCATGGTCACCGTCTTTAAGAATCGGAATCACCTCAGCCTCTTTCCAGTTGTCAGGAAATGTGCCAGTAAGGATAGATTATCACCATTTGGTTGAGCCACATTGTATATCCTATTGCCATCCATTTCTAAATTGCCGGTCATTGAACCACCAGAAAGTGGTAGTCTAGTTTCTAGTTGACTTACTCTTACAGCATCATTGGAAGCAGTCCCCCTAGCCAGATTTATCAGTATTTTTATGTACCATATCATAATTTCCATTTGCTGTGAGACTAAGACCAGTGCCCGATGGACCAGTGAGACCACGAGGGCCGGTAGGCCCAGGAATACCCTGAGCACCAGTGGGTCCAGACGGGCCAGGAGGTCCTTGGGGGCCAGTAATTCCTCTTTTTCCTTTTGTAAATGATTCATTATAATTGGGTAGCTGGTTGAAAATTCCCATTTTATATTATCTAGGCGATCTGGTGACGTCATTGCCGAGGACTCGGGAGAAAATTTTAATGCCGTATCCCATGAAACAGCGCACGCGCATTCGCAAGTTTTGTTTTTGTTTACCGTGTCGGTCAAATGTAGTGCGAGTACCGTTCATCGTTGAATTTTGGGTTCTTCCCAACCTTATACCGCGTGTAGAACTCTAAATGGTACCAGAAATATAGGAAGTATTTATATGAACGGATAAAAAGTGTCGTGGGGCAGCAGGTTGGTTTTAACCCTATTCAGACTGGGCTTTTTTGGTCAATCTGTGACGGGGGGGGGGGGGGGGCTCCTCGGATCCCCCTCTGTATCTCTGGAACCAATAATGCTAGGGTCATAAAATTTACACACAACGATCATCTCCGTACAAAGAAGCCCCACACCCAGTTTTGACTTGCCACGCCCAATGATGACGTCACAGTGACGTCATATTCCGATTTTTCAATGTTTCTTATTATTTTTCCACTTAGATACGTCAAATATCAATAATATTGGTAAAGTCATCTCTTTGTTATCCTTTCTTATGAACTAGTAACAAGGAAACACTTGTACAGCGCGAAAAAGCAATAGGAAACAATAAAATTTAAAATTTGAAATGGTTGTCCGCCCTCTTGGATCCGCCATCTTGGATTTCTGTTTTTTTGTTAAAATTATAATTTAAAGCAACTTTCAAAGGGGAAAAAGCTCAGAATGTATAAAAGAAGTATCAAACTAATGTTTATTACCCAAACAAATGCCTTTGGAAGTGTTATTTGGAAAATGGAGCAGCATATTTGTCAAAGCAAAAAAGGGACAAATTTTACCCCACCCCTCCCCCCCAAATATTCGATGTTGAAACATTTTGATGTAATTCAAAACCTAGTCCCAAGCAAAGACCATTTTAACAACAAAAAGCACTATAAGTGTAAAAACGCGATCTTAAAACCAAAAAAAATCACCATTTTTTAAATTTTCCAAAACCTATGTGTCAGAAACTGGTTTCCATGGCAACATGATTAATCACATGGACATGGTAATTATACCAAAATGTTCCTAGATAAATTTTAGGAAAAGTCAGAAAATTTGAAAGTCATAGCTCTTTCGGTGTAGGAGTTATCACGATTTTGCCGGAGAGGGGGTTCGAAAAGCCCCCCCCCAGTCTGAATAGGGTTAAACTCAAAAGAAAGTGATGTGTGAAAAGTGCAATTCCAGCTTGTAAGCATAAAGATAATTTCTCACCTTGTTTTGTACTGTTATGTTCTATTAACGGTATTTATTGTATGTTTAGGTAGTATTAAAGATATCGTGTTTATCGTTGTTTCGTCAGATTTTTTTTTTTTTAATATTCTGATTGTGTTAGCTGAGTTCGATCAAACGCTGGCTCAACTCATCCAGTTTGTCGCGGGTGGCACATTTTTGGCAGGCTTTTTCAGTTGACTGCACTCCCTTTGTCAAACAAACCCAAGTTGGTTACTAAAGTGTATGCGGGAATAGATAGGAAATTTAACCAGCTCTTGCGCGAAAGAGTACGGAAGTCGATCAATTAAAACTCTCACTCGTCTGTCGTAAGATTGATTACCATAAGATCCAATCCTTCTCTAGCTCTTCGTTTTAACAAGTTAACAGTTATTAAAAGACTCAGTTGTCAATCTTAACTCCGCTCTGTACCAAATCTTTCTCTGGAAAAGCCTCCGAATGTAAACAACGGTACCATTTTCCACCACGCGACAACGCTGCAGGTTCGTGCCTGGGTTCGTACGAACAAGCTCTAGGCGCGCAAAGAATTGTGTTCGGCTTAAAAATAAAATTATACTCAAAGCTGATTGGCTAATGATTGACTCCCAAATCACATGGATTATATTAGATATTTCCATGAAAGTTTCTTTTCACAGTTTTCATTGGTTTGTCAACATAAAGGAATGAGTAGGGTTGTTTTGTCGCTTTAATGTATTGGTCTCTTGTTACATTCAGCTCTCTAGAGATCATATTTCTTTCATTGCTGCTTGGAAAATCATAAATAACATAATGACTGCAGTTTAATCTGATATCTTTTGGAGTTTTATAAAATGATTGTAAAAGGTAAATAACACTGCAGTTCTTGTACCGCCCTTGAATGAAATAATCGATTAGCGGTTTATGATTTTTATCAAAAATGAAGTCGTCAAATATAACAATTTTCTGGGCATCACTTTCCAGACTATTGATAGGTTTAATCTCATCATTATTGCAATGCATTATGTCATATCCAACCTGGCCACTAATATCATTCATTGTTTCTATCATATGTCTGTATTTTTCCTGTTCAAGATTTTTGCCGTATAAATGGATCTGGTCA
>NC_133205.1:20335246-20350246 GCF_958299795.1 Porites lutea | reverse complement strand
CATTTATCCCGATGTCATTTGAGTCGAGAACGGATTATGGAGGGAGAATTGATTTTGGTGCGTTCAGGTTTGTTTTATACGACCGAAACGCAGAGACAAAAAATGCTTGTTTGTCCGAAGCACCGTGCGTATCTCGGGCAGTACTGGGGAAATCAGACAAAGTTAAGCTCATGCAAGTACCCTGACCACAAGGGAGAGCACAGGAGCGGTCAGAACAGATCGCGCATTTACTTTGAAGTTATCAAGGGAAGTAATGGAAGTGTTTGGTGTTCTTGTTCCTGTCGGAGCACGTGAGTATTTGCCTATTTTCTGGATTACCTCTTATTTGAAATAATTGAGACTCATAAACAACTTGCGCAAATAGCAGATATTATGAATAATCTCGTGTATGATTTTTTTAAGCGATCTGTAGTAGCTGTAGAAAGGCGCACAGCAAAAGGGTCCAGAGTAATTGGCCGTGGCTACAGGGAGGAAACGCGAATGCGGGACCACGCGATGAAGATGATGCAGTACTGCTGACTAGGTATCTTTAATATAAATATTCTTGTTTTTGACATTAAAATGCGCAAAAACAGTTATCCTCAGTTCTTGTCATAGCTCAAACACAATTCTGTTGGCGCAAGATAAGATCGTGAGAACGCTCGTTCGGGATTGGCTAGCTTAGCCCTCTTTGCGTTGTAATAAAAAGCCGACATGCTTTGTTCCATCCACCCTCTCGGTACTCTGAAAATACCCCAAGAACGGGACCATTAGAGAAACGTAATTGTTGGTAACAACATAAAGGAACATTTGTATCCAGGAAAAAAATACCCTAAAAGTTTAAAAACGAGCCTAAGGGACGGACCATTAAAGAAACTAAATTGTTGGTTACAGTATAAAGGAGTGTTTGTATATAGGAAAAAAATACCTTAAATGTTCAAAAACGTGAAAAAAGTGTTGTCGATCACCTTTTCAATCACTTTATATTGTTTGTCCCAAACAGCATTGCGTTCAGACCTGCAAACCAAAATGTGGTAGCTTTTATTTTTTTATTTGTTTGTTTAAATGGCACAATCGCTTTATTATCGATATGAAATGCCCTCTAATAACAATTTCTGGGTGTAGGCGTGGCCGTCGGGGTGATTTCAGGCATTAGAAGAGATATGCCTCTTATATGCTGCTAAATTCCATAACTTGAAGTTTTCGGAGGGAAATCACCCTAGCTTCCCTTTAGCAGTAGGTCTCTTGTCAGTCGCTTTTCCATCATTGTCATGTGGTAATGCCTTCTTGTGTCTCAAATAGGAAGAGCAAAGACAAGGCCTTGGCGGAGATGCGAGAGATCCCACCAGACACCCCAACTGTTTCCACACCACTTGGTGACTTCCCTTGGACACCTGGACAGTGGCGCAAACTAGAGTCAGTGGACGATGACAGCACAGGCAAGGACATGCAGACTTTTCCAGACCAGACATTCGAGGTGTATAATACCGCAATGGCGCAAATCGCTGGACTGTCCGATATCAAGATTTTAGAGCCGTTGACCTTTAGGCTGAAAGTGGACTGGGGCACTGCGACAGAGAAAGAAAAGCAGATGTGCGAAGAGAAGGTTGACGAGGCCTGTCGGGCAGTGTGTAAAGTGATCGCACCAAGCTTTAGCGAGGAGTTGCTGAAATCGTACGTGAAGCGTGCTTCCAGGTCAGATAAAGAGGTCGAGGCACTGACGTCAGCCTACAGGCAAGCACCAACCAAGAATCTAAAAACACAGATTTTAAGTATATATGCCTTGCGCTATACGTCAAACGAACTGAAGGCAATGCACGCGCCCTTTGAGAAGCTCAGTGATCGCCAAATAAAGAAAGCAAGAACACATGCAAAAACTGTAGGAGTTGGGCTCGAAGTTAAAAAAGTTCCTCATTACAGGGTACGCATTTATAGGTCGAAACTAGAACACTTTTTGGATTTTGTTGACCAGCCTTATTTTTATCAAGATGTTTCTTTTGGAACGAGAACAGTTAGGCTGGACTCAGGTCAGCAGATGGTTATGCCTAACGTAGTCAGAACTGTAGGGCGTTCAACAATGATTGAGCAATATCATCAGTGGTGCAGAGAAGAAGACTATCAGCCTTTAGGCAGGTCCACCTTATACAGGATATTGAAAGTGCGAAAGTCACTCCAGGGATTAGATAACACAGCATCAAGTGGGGCAGAAGGCTTTGACACCCTCAATAAAATAGTGGATGACTTGGAGCAGTGTGGTGCACGCCATAAATGGTGCGAGGGATCTCGGGATAATCTAAAGGGAGCAAAGCGCTACTTAAAAACGAGCTACCGTGCGCACTGTCCTGAAGACAGCGACAATCTGCGTGCTGAGCACTGCAGAGAACACGCACTTGGCGATACGCAGTGCTTTGAGTTCAAGACATCCTGTACTCATGATCATATGGAGCTGTGTGAAAGCTGCGACAGTCTCAGGAACACACTGGGCTCTGTTTTGTCTGAGATTAAAGGTTCACAAGATGTCCAGTTCTACAGCAGAGACCAGCAAGAAGACATGTTATACGATGCTGTTCAAGCACAGGACATGGTTCGCCAGTGGAAGGCCCACATCCTAAGGGCAGAGAATCAAGATCGCGCGAAAACTGATGCCGTTAATTGCCTTCAGAGTGATACCATTCTCATAGTGATGGATTGGGCCATGAAGTTTATACAGATGAAATACCGCGAGAAACAATCAGAATGGTATGGAAGGCGTGGGATGAACTGGCATATAAGCTGTGTCCTATCAAAACCAGCAGACAGAGAACAGCTTGAGGTTACTTCTTATGTGCATCTCTTTGACAATTGTGCCCAAGACTCTTACACAGTTTACGCGATAATTAAGCATCTCTTGAAGACTCTGAAAATCGCCAACCCGCACATCAGCAAAGCCTTGCTGCGTTCAGATGGAGCTGGATGTTATCACAACAACAACCTGATTGCTGCTTTGAATGAGGTTCACGTTCATACTGGCATAAGTGTGTTAAGGTAATTGATTATATCTCTTATTGTACATCGTAAACATTTTACTACTCCGAGATATCAGCTCAAGGAACAAACATGCTACATTCATATATTTCATAACCTCTCTGCGCTAAGTAGCCACGTGCGTATCTATTATTCTCCATTGCGTTTCACTGCAGAGATCATAAACTCGTCACTCTGGATACCGAAATATGCATGCGCCGGATGTGATTTGTATAAAAGAAAACGGGAAAGTAAAATTCAATTCTTATCAAGGGGATGTTTGTTTCGATACTTTAAGGATTAATCAGATAACAACAACTTCCAGTAAGCGCTTTCACCGTTGATTTCTAGGTATGACTTTTCGGAGCCGCAGTTCGGGAAGGATGTGTGCGACCGCATCATCAGCCCCCTGAAGGGCGTGGTCAGACGCTTCTGTAACGAGGGTAATGATATCCTGTCGGCGGCAGACATGCGTGAAGCGCTCAAGGTCCGACCAGTGAAGGGATGCACAGTTGCTGTTTGCGAGATAGAGCGCACTGATCAAGAAATCAAGGTAAACCGCATCCCAAACTTCAGCACCTTTCACAACTTTTCATATGAGGGAACTGGGCTGCGAATGTGGAAAGCCTATGATATTGGAGCTGGAAAACTCGTGCTGTGGTCAGACCTAGACGTCCAAGTTCCCGGTGCAATAACCTTGAAACCTGCCACCAACCAACTACAGTTCTGGGATGTTCAACCTAGGTGTGTAAAACTACAAGGAAAGACGAACCAAAGTGTAAAGCTTGACACAGAAACTGCGCTATTCGAATGCAACGAAGCCGGCTGCTCACATTCATTCGATAACTATGATGCCTTACAGGACCACATCAACTTTGGCAATCATGATCCCATCAGCACAAATCAAGAAAGTGTTTACGACAAGTTGCGTCGCGAGTGGGTTCGGAAATTCTCGGCAATGTCAGTAAGTGAGCAGAAACCGAAGCAGCCTACATCAGCAAAAAGCACTATGACAGCAACTCATGCGGAGTCTTCTGAAGCCGGATGGGCCTTGCAGAAACCGAGGGGTAGTGGGACAAGGTTCTCAGAGAAGGTAAAGTCATATCTCCAAGCCCGATTTGACGTCGGAGTACAAACTGGAAGAAAGTCTGATCCAGTTCAAGTGTCAGCGGATATGAGAAGCGCCAAAAACCAAGACGGCACTAGAAAATTCTCGAGAGACGAGTGGCTGACGAAGCTACAAGTTCAAGCCTTCTTTTCCCGACTTGCTGCAGCGCAGAAGAAACAGGTGACTCAGAGACACGTGGAAAAAGACGACGAAAATACTCTGCTGGATGAAGATCTTGCACACCTGGACCAACAAAACAAAGATGAGGATGTTCAAGAGGTGCTGTCGTAAATAGGACTGGAACATCCGATCACATATGATGGCTACGACACCTGCGACCTGGTCAAGACTGGGGCATTGTCGCGCTTTACTGTGAAGGAACTGAGATTCATGTGTGACCACTTTGAGCTGCCACGTAAATCAACGGACAAGAAAGCCGCTCTGATTAAACACGTTACCGACATGGTGGAAGAGTGTAGCTGCTCATAAACACGGCTGGAAAAGAACACATTGATTTTTATTCGGCGAATCAACTGGGCCGTGATCTCAGTTAGCATGTTCCACTTCGAGAGGGTGTTGTGAACAAGAGCTCTATGTACGAACCTTTTTAGAATGATGAGAAAGCAGTACTGTACAGTACCGCAAATGATCCCCAACCGCAAATGATCCCGAGACCGCAATTGATCCCCAAAATGGACCTCAAACGATCCTCGACCGCAAGTGATCCCCAAAGTCGACCGCAAATGATCCCGAAAGAAAAATAGGAATGACTTGGACTCAAGTTAGTGGATCATCGTGTCGATTAATTATTATTACAATAAGTCAGATTAAAAGCTAAATTTTACTTCTCAAGTAAATATATGAATAAAAACTGAATGAAAAAATCATTCAAGCGTAAAAACGAAGTCAGTAGGTAACACGACTTTTACCTCACGCTAAAATACTGCTTGTTCCAATGACTTTTTTCCGGCTCTGGCAGGTAGATTATACCTCTGAAGAAAACGTTTTGACTGAACAATTGTGATTTTTGCCGCTTATTTCATACTGAGAGGTCATGACACGCATTTTCTGCGGTTATTCAGGAGCACCCAACGAGAATAAAGGTCAAAACCACTTAAACATAGCATTGTTAAACGTGTTTTAGTATTTAAACGGTAGATATAGGCATATTTTTATCCCCTAAAAATTTTTCATCTGTTCCGATTTCCTAGCTGAAAGTCTAGTGATCCGAAAAATATAGGGATCAAAACTTACCTTTTCGAAAATTCCAGTCAGAAAAAAGGCTCCCAAAAATTCTAGGTGACCTTTTTAGGGTAAAAATAGGTCAAAAATAGGCAGTCATGCCATTTTTTAGATGTTCGAAAATCCTAGGAGAGGCAGGCAAGCAAGAAATTTTACAACAAATGTCCCGAAAATTCTAGATCTCAAATCGTCTTCCGAACAGATATTTTCCGAAAATTGTCGTTGGGTGCCCCTGGTTATTGTTGTTTCTGGTCGGCATGATTTGCCCTTTGATGCAAGAGCATTTTCTTTGACCTCTTTTGAAATGCAGTGCTCTTCATTGCTGCTAAATAAGGGTTTTAGGTTGTTTAATTTTCTCCAAAGTGCCTCCTGGATCCGAATAATCATAAGCGACTTTCTTTTAGTACGTGAATGTGACGGTTTCCTACGATGTTTTGTCACGCGATAACTACATGAGCTGTTCATGAGCTGTAAGAAAGTTGCTATTTCGAAATAAATCGAAACCTGTGGACATTGATAAGTTCGGGGGCATTTTGACTTGTGTTTATGTTAAATCATGCCTTGTTCCGTAACGGGCACCTAAGTTACGAACAAATGTCTTGCTGTTTATCACGTAAAATTAACATTTCAGAGAAAAATCAAAATTAAATATTCTGGCTGATTAATTTCACACTTTCAAAAAGATCAGTAAAGTCAATAAAGCTCTTGTTTTGTAGAGGATGCCCGGCTTTGTATTCCTCGGTAGAAAAGTTGAGCTTCTAGCCGTTAAAATAATAGAGTTTTTTCTGCGTAACGTCCTGCCTGTCTTAAATTTTTCAAAAGACGAAACATTCTTGAAAAAAAATTGAAGCAATCGACAATGGAAGAAGTATACGGCTAATACCATACCTTTTCAGATTTATTCAATTTTTTTTTCGCCTTTTATAAATTGACCTGAGATGTAGCGTCCTCCTTGCCTTTTTCTTTAAAAGGCGAGAGAAAAAGGTTTCTTTTTTATAATCAATTCTTTTATGTAATCAGTCCCATAAAATCCATTCCATTCCTCAAGTTTTCACGGGATCATTTGCGGTCGAGATTAGGGATCACTTGCGGTCGAGGATCATTTGCGGTCCATTTTGGGGATCATTTGCGGTCTCGGGGTCATTTGCGGTTGGGGATCATTTGCGGTACTGTACAGTACCCCAGCACCACACCCATGTTCCGCCCCTCATAGTGAAAATCCTAAAATAAGTGAACTGTATATGAAACCCTGGATCCGTAAATAATTATAGTATATGAGCGGGAGTACAGGGCTCGGGGGAGGCTTTACTTGTTTGCGAAACTTTGTTCTGATTTGAGACTTTTATTAGATAACAAAATACACAAAGTGCATTTTACCCCTGGATTTCTGTACTACACTAAGATGAATTGACAACACCTTACAAAACAGTCTCGTGGGCATAAAATTAGCCTAGCCTGGATTCTTTTACAGACATATTTTTGTTAGCCTAGTATTTTTCGTATTTCGCTACTCATGTTTCATGGGAGATTCTGAACCAAAAACATCCGGGTTTTTTTTAGCTGGGATGAAATATTTAAGTTAATCTTGACTGAAGAGGCGAATATAGGGCACATAGTAAGCGTATAGATTTTCTATCAGTGCGCGACTCGAGCGTTACATTCACACTGTGCTATATAATACATGGCTGGATCTCAGTCACTGTGCCAGTAATTCGTATTCTGCGTAAATTGGCTGTCTTCAGAACCGACTGTAGAATTCACCAAAGAGGGCATTTCATATTGATAGTAAAGCAGATTGTGCCATTTAAACACAGAAACGAAAAATAAAAGCTTCCACGTTTTGGTTTGCAAGTCTGAACGCAATGCTGTTTGGGACACACAAATATATAAAAAGTGACTGGGGAGGTGATCGACAACATTTTTTCACGTTTTTGAACTTTTTGGGTATTTTTTTCCTGTATACAAATGCTCCTTTATATTGTTACCAACAATTTAGTTTCTCTAATGGTCCGCCCCTTGGGGTGTTTTTAGAGTACTCAGAGGATGGGCGAAACAAGGCATGTCGCCTTTTTATTACAACGCAAATACGGCTAAGCTAGCCAATCTCGAACGAGCGTTCCCACGATTTTATCTTCTGCAAACAGAACTGTGTTCTCTCTCCATAATCCGCCCTCGACTCAAATGACATCGGGAAAAATTGTTGACTTAAATCGTTCCTACATTGATCTAAGCACACACGCTCAGCTATACCTCGAAATTCCCCACAGTCTCCAAATTCTCGTGTTTTTAGAAAACGAGTCGCCGTGATACAGACTCTGCTTTCTCATCCACTTTGGTTAGGTATTGCGTGACAACCAGCTAATTTGCATATAAGCAATAGTGGTTTCTTTGACCTTAGCTCTATAAACCTAAAATATTTCGCCTTTTTTGATTTTCAAATAAAATTACAAAAAAAGCGCTTATTTGAAGGTTTTGAGGAAACATTTAAGCAAATTTTAGAGCTGTGAATATTTTTTCGGTCAAGCGAGTGATCGATCGAGTAGATAAATATATTATACTAATTATAGAGTCAGAGTTATTTTTGTAAACAAAGTGCCATGATGGCCAAATTTACCTTTTCGCTGCTCCGTGTGCAGGCGGATACCCACAGATTTGACTTTAGAACCTCTTAAAATGAAGTAATACCTTGATCTTGATATAAATTTCATATCAGATTTTTGTCCCACAATTGAGATTTTAGCTCTCGAATCATAGCATGTTTTTTGGCAGTCGGGCGACCTGTTCAGAGTGGTGTCTTTCGGGACTTACAGATTTTCTGCAAAATTATCAAAAAGTTCGATACTTTGCACATTTGTCAATAAAAGGCAGTGGAAACAGCTGGTGTAAAAGATACTTTATAATTATCTGTAGTTTCGATATGACGCGACCCTCAAAAACGACAATTTTCGGTCTTTAAATCGGGCTCTGGAGGAGACGAATTGGCCCGGACGTGATCGCGCCTGTGGGAAAGCGGAAATATATTATTTGCAAAAAAGAAAATCATTTTTATTACTTATATACCAAACCCTTTTGGTGTACAAAGTTTAAAGGGAAACTTTTTTCTGACGCGAAATCAATCGGACCGCTGTTAGCGGGACTGCCTCTTAATACCAATACTTTAACTGTTATTCCAACTGACAATTTGACGAGACGTTTTCCATTTCACAGGACGAAATAACGTGTTTCCGCATTTTGTAAACTCGACGGAAACGGGAAGTTGCTTATATCCGTCACGTTTCCGCCCTGCGGAAACATGTTGATCTAGTTTTCCATGGACGTGACGCGTTTCCGTCATGTTTCCGCGTCGGAAACGAACGTTCATGTTTCCGCCACATTTCTGTCATCACATTTCCGTTCTTTCTTGTTTCCGTTACGTTTCAGGTGACGAATTTTTTTCTTTTTTTTTTTTTAACCCATGTCCAAGATCGCAAGATCAATGTTTCGTAGACTTTGCCTTGGCGTACAATCAAGGTGAATAAAGGTAAATTTACTGTCGAGATTAAACCATGGATAATAGAAAGACTGGATAGGAAACTGGCTGACGCGACCGGTTCCAACATAGTGGAAAAGTGTGACGTCATGTTTTCGAGAGCCATTCAACCTCTTACATCTGGATCCGATGTTTTGCGCGTCTTATTTTTCATCGCTTATTTAATATATACGGGTTGCCCATGTTTTGAAGTAAAGGATGAAGAGGAATTGTTCTTGGAGAAGATAGTTTGAGGGTACAAAACCGTTAGAGGCAAAAGACAGAGTAAATGATTATGAAACTTGTGAGAGCGAAGAATGACTCCAGCGCCCGATAATTTTATGCACCAAACGGGAAGCCTAGCTACATAAAAACTATGCGAAAACGTACATGTATACAGCTACAAAACACCTATAAAAAAGGCACAGCCTAATATTCTACAAACCACAAGAACACCGGAAATTATTTTAACTCTTTTTATCACGGTTTTCACGATTTCCTTTCTGCTTTTATCGACAACCTCATCGAGTCTCGAATTTTATAAGTTAATAACCCTTGGCAAAATGATTTTATTAGCGGTAGAACTGTCGAGGCTTGATGTTTCAAGTACCCAACTCAAACAAGTGTTTAATTTCTATTCAAATCATTTACGGACAACCAGTGACAAGAAGCCGTATCTGAGAAATGTATAAAAAGCGGGGATAAAAAGCTCACAGCCGGAGAAAGTAAATTTGGTTGTGGACCACCGTGGAAACGCTTCTAACTTTTTCAACTCAATTTTCATCGTAAAGCAAGTTGTTTTGTTGTTTTCAGTGCAGGTATAAATGTACAATGACCCAAGATACTTTTTAGTCAGGTCTTTAAAAAAACTAACTGCAACTCTTTTAAAAATGTTATATACAACGGTTAATTGTTAACTACTAGGATACAACTCTCCTGGTTAATAGACGGGCCTTCACTTCTTTTTCACGAGGAAACACTTGTCTTCCATAAGGCTAAATAAAACTTAGAAATATATTATCTTTGAGATGCTGACCTTTTTTTTAGGATGAAACAAAGTTTAAGTTTTTGTATTGTAATGTTAATGATATGGTTAGGGGATACTGTAAATCACCTCTGAAATAAACATAAAAACTGTTCCCAAAGAAAAAAGAAGCTGGTTATAAAAAAAACAGTAACATCCAGGGTTTTTGTTTAGTCTGAGGTAAGTGGATGAGGGATTGAAAAAATACTTGACTGTCTGAAAAAAAAATTCATACCCCAAACAAGTACATGTATATGTTTTATTAATTTGATTTAGAAAACATCTTGGTACAGGTACATTGTTGCTTTGATCTCTAAAAAAACGAATACAATAATAGTGCTATCAAGTCCATCTTTGGTTGGAAACTTAGATGCCACCTTCTGGCTCTCATGCATGACAAAAGTTGCTGTTTAACAGTCCGGAATATCCCTAAATTTAAGGACAGGGCCAACTGGTCACGCGACACTTTTCAACCAATGAGAGGGCGCGCTTGTGTTTATCAACAAACAAATCAAAACATCGCCCCAGTGATCAAAAATTTTCAAAACAACGGACGGAGTCGGACAGAATTAAAGATGAGCTTACAGTACTCGTCTAGGTTTCACATTTAATATTTCAAAGAAAACATTTTATGTAAGAGAATAAGAGCATTAATCATTGCAAGGAACGAATCATTGGGGTGTTCTAACTGATTCCGGACCGATCGCGCAGGTCGTGGCTTCACTGGCATGGCTTGCAAGATTTTTGATAGAAGCAAACTAGTCCCGTGAAAAATAGCCTTAGAGAGAGCGTGAAAATTTGTTGAGATCCTACAAAACAGGATTGGTACTACCTATTAACTTCTACAGGACAAGAATCAAAGAATCAGTCATCATAACAAGAATAGAAAGTAGTTCAAATTTATTAATTTTTCTTGTTTGTGTTTTGTGTTGTTTCGTGTTGACTTCACGCATCTGGTGCTTTCTTTGCTTGCTGTAGTACCTGCAATGGTTTAATTTATCCCAGATAATCAGTGCATGTTCAATGAGTAGCGAAATACATCATTTACAATTGAGATTTGCCTTGTTTCTTTTATGGTTTTTTAACGGTGGATGAACATTTGGAGAATGCAACAACATTAAATCTTTCCAGATTAGTGAATTTCAGAAACAAAGCGGTTAGTATCTACGTTGCGCTTATGATCTTCAAATTTCATCCCCGCAAATTCGGCAAAGTGAGGCGAAATGTTGGAAGTGAATATCCGTAAGACTAATAAAGTTGTTTTGGCCTTGAAAAGAAAAAAGGCAAAGGCTCGTACTAATGCGAAAAAAAGTAATAACACGGCTCTGTGAGAAACCCGGGAGTGAAAAACGTACGTGTTTTGGACCTCGGAATTCAAAAATTGTCTACCAAAATTCTAGGTTGTCTACCATTCCCACATTCAACATGATAAAAGTTAATCGATAGAACAATCGAGGAAAAATATCTAGAACTTGGTAAAAAAATCTGTGAATGGAAAAAATAATACACACTTTTTCACCAACTTTGAAAACCGACCAAAATCTCGCCTATACATCGCATTGTTTAAAGGATAAAAGAAGAAATAAGCCACAAAATGAGCAATATATCGCTTCCGATACGCTGTCCACTTAAAAAAATTGTGTATGCCTCATGAAAAGTCTTTAAAATATGCCTGAGAGCCTCGAAACGATGACTGATTCTGTCCGCCTCCGTCTGTTGTTTTGAAAATTTTTGATCACTGGGGCGATGTTTTGATTTGTTTGTTGATAAACACAAGCGCGCCCTCTCATTGGTTGAAAAGTGTCGCGTGACCAGTTGGCCCTGTCCTTAAATTTAGGGATATTCCGGACTGTTTAATACAGAAAGATTGATTGGTTTGTGCCCTCTCAGAAGAGTACTTGACCACAATTATACTGTCTTCATTCTAATGACTAAATGTGTTCAGCAAATCCTACAATGAGACAAACAAAAGGAAAACTAAAACACTGTTTAAATAATAACAACAACGTTTAGGAGCCCAAACGGAGGCCAAAAAATGTTAGTAGGGAAAAGTACAAAACTTATTCGAGTCTCTTCAGTGCCTGCGAATACAAGCTGCGAGGAGCGACATGAGGCGATTGTATTCACTGAATATGTAATTTAGCAGTTTATTTCAACATTAAAAGATGACCGAAATTAACATACTGCTTTACGAACAATTAGCATATTACTTGAGCGAAACAGTTTTCAACACAAACTAGTCTGTCGATTGAAACTTTACACACCGTGTGCGTACACTCGCTCGGCGCCAGTTCCGAATGTAGTTTATTTCAGCCATTTTCAATCGAAATGTATGGCTGGAAAATAACAGCACTCAGTCTGTAACTATGCCTATGCCCAGAATATGAGACAAAAACCTCGTGATGCACAAGTATAATTTGAAAGTTGGAGTGTTTTACCGTGCTAAGGCTATCCAAGGCGGAGGATTGTGATGGAATACAGATAGTAAGACGAGGAAAGCTTAACAGTTTTCCATATTTCATTTTTGTGGTCTGTAGCATTTGAGATAATGCTTGGGAGACATATTTGTTGACACAAAGCTGTGATTGGTAAGTACAGTAATTTCCCGAGCAGGAAACTGCAGCATAAGGAACCTGAATCCTCTTACTAAACAGGGCAAGGCGCTGCACTGTGAGGTCTGTGAAATGATTGTAGAAAAATGGTTAGAGGGTTCCAGTGATTTTGTTGCAAATAGTATATGGTGAGTCCTGGGACTCATCTTGTGAATAGTCAAGAGTTCCGGCCTGTACACATGCATAACCAGTGAGTCCAAGTTAAAAAACAGGGAGTCTTTAATTGAAAATGCTTGGTATGGGCCTTTTAACCAGACAGTTAATCTGGTAACAGATGCCAAAACTCTTTATGACAGTTTACTAAAATCAAAATATAGTCCTATATATTTAAAGCACAAAAAGACTAAAATAAATATACATCTTTAAACAACAGCTACAGAAATCACACAAACAGGATATTCTACCAACAAATCTTCAAATCGATCGATCATCCTTTGCATCCTACGGGATGCATGCCATGAATTATTTTGCGTCTTTGGAGAATTTTTTGTGTGAGGGACACAAGACGCAGAGGTAACAAAATCACTGGGGTTCGAAACCATTCCAAATAGTGCACCAGTTTAATTTACTTAGAAGGACAGTAACAAATATTGTTGATCGTTTCATATGTCCAGGAAGCCCCTACACAGACTTTCTTAAACAGCGACGACCAAGTATGTATGCTACGGAAATACAAAAACATTTAACCGAAAATCAGGTTGTTGACCCGCAAAGGTTCGATAAGGCATGTATTGACACGTGATTTCGGTTACTCGTGCAAAGAGTTGACAATAGTTCCAAAAGAGAGCTTAATCTAATAATATAACAATGCTTGACTGAGAACGCTCAAGAAAAAGTTGAAGAATTTTTTTTTTCAGTAACTGAGATCCCAGGAATAGGTACTTCTTTGACGAGAACTCGGTGATTAAAAAAACTGGGAAGTGAACTTACTGTTGAGCAAACTTGTGAAGCTCAGTCGCACCAAAGTTGACAACTATGTCTTGAAGTTCGCAATTTGATTCCCTAACTTGCTAAGTAATTGGCTACTTCATGATGTAGTACCCAATTTTCCAACGAACTTTGCAACATGGTGTGGTAAATAATGTGAAATCGACTGTAACAGAGTGATCCAGACAATACTAAATATTGTGACACAGCCCCTGGTATTGACCCTGTACGTGTAGATGATAATGTGCAACCTGAGGGAGGTTGGGCCCTTGAAAAGTAGGCTTTTTGTTACTGGTACTGGTAATCATAGACAGCCTCTGTTTACATGTACATGTAACCCCTGGTCCATAGTCTTAATGTTGCAGGTTGCAGGCGACATAATGTACTAGCTATTACTATGAAACACAACTGTATGCATGTAAATGTAATGTGATGAATCAGGGTTGTCAGAAAGTTTTGAAGTAGACAGCTGGGTTGTCAAAATAAGCGGCCAGTAAATTATATGTATATTACTCATTTAGTATGTTTTATTCGTATGAGAATATCTACATTAGTAAAGTTGTCTTACTGCTAAAAGGTTTTCCCTCCCCCCCCCCCCCCCGATAGCCTGGGGAATAGCTTCTGTGTTTTACTTATTAGCACTTTGTTTTGTTTTTCATACAACAGGCAGATCACCTTGGTATGTGATATTGGTGCAGTACGTTCTCTCAAAGCAAGCAGGCTGGATCATGGAACTTAATTTCAGTCTCAAGTAAAAGTGCTTTATGCTTAGTCAAGTTCTGCAAAATAATGTTAATCTTGAGATACTACTTCTGTGCAAAAGACAAAAAATGTCCAACTGCTACCTCGAGTGGGCAAGATGAAGCAAACCTTGCATTCTAATTGGCTACCCAAGGGGGCAGGGTGAGCCCATTTTGCCCACTTGGGATTTCCTGCGTTGGTCCCGCAAGTAAAAGTTCTCTTCCTGGCCATGTAATAATTCATTTATTGACCAAGCTTGTTCATTCAAGATGGCTGAATATTGACCTCATTCATTTTTGCATTTTTATTGACCAAGACCAGGCTGTGCTCTGTGGCCCATTGCGCCTACATCTGTAACTTTTCTTCTCAGGCGACTAGAAAATCTTTGCTTTTTCATAGAAATCATTTGCTGGGCACACTGGATTTCACAAGTTCAGAGTGCTGGGCTGCCTTCAATTTTTCTTAGAGCACAGCCTTGCAAAAGAAGGCAGGGTCAATAACGACGCAAATATCCAGCCATCTTAACCTCACACCCGGTCAATAAAGCATAATTATTTATTTCAATTTTATGGTTGAATCCGTGAGCGGGCAAGATGAAGCAAATCCTGTGTTCTAATTGGCTACTCAAGTGGGCAAACCAATCAAGCTTGTTTGGTGAAGATAGCTGGGTATTGGCCTCGCAAAAAAGAGCTTGGCCAATATCCAGCCATCTGGACTGAATGTTGGTCAGTAACGCATAATCATTTATAACAATAATAATTATTAGAACTTTGTGAACATCTTTTCCAGAAAGGCATTTTATATTGCTTTAAAAGGGCTCGGTTATGCTATGCTATATTTTGTTCTTTGAGAGGCT
>NC_133205.1:20300246-20330246 GCF_958299795.1 Porites lutea | reverse complement strand
TTGCAGGGTGGTTATCACCAGGATGCAATTATTTGTTCGGCCGATAACCTTTAACAGTGAAGGCCAATCATCCTACATGAGCCAGTATCTTAAAAATCATCAGTGGACTTACTTGAGAGAGAATATAGAAAGATCAAATAGTAGCCGGCAGAGAGCTGGGCATTTCAGAATCTCAACTGGTATCTCAAACCCCGACACGTGTTTGTGTTTATAATTGATGATGCGAATATCGATGCACAGACAGAGAACCCATTCTTGTACAACACATTCTCTGTCTCAACTGACCCGAGGACCTTATCCAATTGTCACCTGGAGGTTGGAAACGGTAACGAATCACGGGGAGCCGCATGTAGTAAAATTTCTGTCCCGTAATTTAATCAGTTAAATCATCAAAGTTGACAGGTCTTTCTGATGATCAAAGCGACCGTTCGGTTTACCATTTACACCTTCAGTGCGAAGATTGTACTGTCACGGGAACATTAACACCTTCAGGATAATTGCTTACCATAACAGTGGTAGGTCGCGCGCGTCTGGTCGGTTTCGAAGAACGTGATCGTGACTGTTATTTTCATTCAGTGACTGTGCGCGTTGATATGCCAACGTTTAAAACAGACTGCAACATTAAATTTTTGTTATAAAAGCAAAGAAGCTGCTGAGTAGAAACTAAACCGTCCCAGACCTATTCCGTTTCATTCGTGTACTTTCATTTTGATGGAGTCTGTATGATGAATTTACTTCTGCCTTCTAATCAGGCACGTAGACAACATAGAGATGAAACATTTCATTTTGCTTTTGTGGAGTAAATTCATCTTAAAAAAGTTAAACTAGTGGACCACTTTCTCCGTGTATTTGTAAAAATAGGCATTTAATATGTCGCGCTACGGTGCGAAAATCTTCTTGTCGTGGATTAGATTTCAGTATAAATATTGTTAATCTTCATTTCGCGCCAGAATAAATTAGTTTGCGCGCAAAGGGCTTCTAAAAAAAATCACAAGGTTTGTCCCACTTCGAGTCCACCTTCTGGAGATACGCCAGCATGGTAGCTGGAATACATTGCCGAGGCGAAGATCTGGCATTTTTTCCTCCTCGTCCTTTTTTCTCCGCGACGTTTGTTTATATTTGTGGTGAGAATGCCGTGCATATCGGTGGATTTTACTTCAGTGAAGCGGCTTCAGTTCCTGCGGCTTGCTACTCATCATAAAGAAGAGTGCCGGAATTGCTTTGCTCGTGGGTAGAACATACCTGATGGTTACATTAATAATAATCACTACATTTGCTCTCTGTAGCCTCGTGGGTAGAACATACCTGAAGGTTACGTTAATAATAATCATTGCATTTGCTCTCCGTAACCTCGTGGGTAGAACATATCTGATGGTTACATTAATAATAATCACTGCATTTTCTCTTTGTAACCTCGTGGGAAAAAAAATTAATGCCTCTCTCCTGGAAATTTTGCCCTGTCCTTTGAGCATAGTGATCTTTAGGTAGCGAATTCACGAAAACAGGTAAAACGCTTTTTTTAACAACAGCATTTATATTATTTGGCTTTTTGAGGGAGGTTAAACATTAATGGAATAGAATATAAAAAAAGCTGATAAAGCGGAAAAAGTTATCTTTACAAAATGCGCTTTGACAATGTCAAGAGTGAAATAAGCTGAAGTTTTGTAGTTATCCCGAAGAAAACCTGTTCCTGCATGAAAAGCAGTTCTGATTCCCTTCTCTTAACTAGAAGAGATGCATATCCCTGTGAACCAGTTTTTTTTAACCAGGAGCGATTCCCACTCACTTCTGATACTTTATTGACACGAGTTCCTATTTCAATATATGTCTAATTCAAGCTTAGCCGCGTGATAGCTCTTCATTAGCGAAAAGGTCCAAGTGATATTTTGATTGACGTGTTGTTTCGGATCCTGAGGTTTTTTAACACCTTTTCTCTAGCTTAACTGGCGAAGATATTCTAGGAATTTGCCCTTCAATTCCAAATTCTTTGATGTGCCGCCAGATGCCGAGCAAAAATATCACCGCTTGCGGCTCCTCGTGCCCCGAGAAACATTACACACCAACTACTGACATGACCCGTGTTTACAGGGATGTGTTGAGATATGTTCACAAAAATAATGAATATGGTGACGGGTCATTACTCAACAAATCTAATTTTGGTACCCTGTTTCCATTCTTATATTTCGACCTAACAAAACAGAAAATGGATATTAAGGACGGCACCACAAAACTGACATTCAAATATGAGCTATCTGGAACAACGGCAACAGCCTATGCTATTTACGCACTGACTCTCTACGAGCAAGATGTTGAGCTAATTCAGAAGGATGGTAAAATAATACTCAGATCGTAAATTATGTAACGTATATTGTATACAAGTAATGACAAAATATTATTCTTATGGAGTGTCACTCAGTAAAGGACAATTGGAAAAGCTTTCGAGAGCTTACAATAATAGTTCAGCAATAACAATCAGACTTGCCAGAAATGAGTTATCCGGTCCACACGAATTAATGCTCACAAAAACTAAATAAATTGAGAAAAGCAATGAGCCAGGGAACAGGGTCGGATATTAAAATATCAAAAACACAAATCAAAAAGGCTATTAAACATGGTGGTAGTTTGTGGGGATCATTAATCAGTTTAGGAAGCAAGTTGTTACCTATGGCAATGCCCCTAGCCAAAAAAGCTGTCGCACCGCTTGCAACATGGGCGTTATCAGGATTGGCCAGTCTCGGTGTGGATAAAATATTCGGGAAAGGTCAATGAGGAGGTTGTCTTATTCCAATGGATAAAATAGCACAATTGATTAATTACAAGCATTACTAACCACGGGGCAGAAAACGGATATTGTTAATGCTCTCCAAACGAGCAGTGGATTGGTTATCAGACCGACAAAAACACAGAGCGGCGGATGTTTAGGAACTCTACTAGCGAGTATAGGAGTCCCCCTGTTGCTAAATGCATTGACAGGAAAGGGCCTCCAAGCCGACAGTACTGGTTCCGCTAATACAACGACAGTATATGTCCCTCCTAGTGTAACAAGTAATCACAATGGCCATGGAATGATTAACCCTCGGTCGTGGCAGTACGGACCTCGGGACAATATTCCCCAGTAGGGCCCTCGCGCTCGGTTAGTAAGCGGTTAATACGCCAAAGAGTACTCTAGGCGTAAAAATTTGCGCTTCCACGGAATCAAGATGAAAGGGTCTGACAAGTCAAAGAACAATAATAACGCTAAAAAACCGAGGTGACAGTTTTCAAAAAATATAATATATAGATTTAGCCAGGGCTAAAAGCGAAGCTCCCATTGATAAATCTATAATTTAAATCAAAAAATAAACTTGTAATCCACAAATCAGTTAAGTTAAGGGCACATTCATGTGACTTTTGAGGGAAAGGCTTGGTTATTTTAGAGTGAAACATCTTACATCGAGTTGATAGCCTTATATGTACACCCAAAAAATAGCAAACATCAACGATCACATTCAAGAGCCAGGCTCTTGATCACAGTAGATTAGGCCTCGAAAACAAATTCTTGGAAAGCAAATCAGGCCGAATTTTTTTGCGGTCGACAGGTTTACTTCACGAATTCTTGCCAACAAGTCTGAGGTGTGTAAACCAACCTTTCATACTCTTTAAACATCACATCTGAGGTGAAACAGTACTATTTATCATACAGACCTCGGACAGAATACGGTATTCACAATTTTTCAACACAAATTGCACTTAGTAAATATTCAGGACGATCAATCGTCGACTTTTAGCGAAATCGTTCGAAAAATTTCAAAATCACCCATACGGCCAGTCGGTATTCATTTCTAGTGCGAGCTGTGAGTGTGGTCGAGTGTTTGAATGAACTTTAATAGAGTTACGCTTCAACATAATTACGAATTTATTATTATTATTATTTTTTGTTATTTAATGGTTTCAGTTATAACGATGTGTAATCTTATAAAGCGTTTGATACGCGCGACATTTTTAAGTACTCCTGCAAGCGATGTTCATGAACGATGAAAACAAACGGCACGTTCAAGCGATTAAAATTGCAAGAGAGACTACTATCAATCAATAAAAGAAATATAATTCGGTGAAACATTTACAGAGACAATAATTTTCATTCACCAAGACAGGTATTAAAGTGTCTCTAAAAATCCTGAGTCTTTAAACTCAAAGCTTAAACTTAAGCTAATTATGTTTTACTTTAAGCCGGACTCCTGGTGTTTGCTTTTTTCAAAGATGAACTCCTAGAAGCAAGAAAATCGCTGAAAGGTTTCTTTCCACAGCCAAATTTATAACTAAATATTCTTCGGAACTTTTTCTTTCTATTTGGGGTGAGAAAATATATCTGAAGGCCTTTAAAAGTTCTATTGACTCAAATCGTACAAACGTGCATAAACTTGCCGCATAAACTGTGCTCGACTTCATGAAATTAGATATAACAAAAATAAACATCAAATACAAAAATTACTCAGGCTTACCATTCGAGATTCAGTTCCTGAAAGCTATCAAGGAAGGCCACAGTTGCTTGAGACTTTTAAACCCTCTTACGCATTAAGCAAGGTGAAAAACGAAAACGATGCCATCCGAAATCGGGTTACCGAATTTTGACAAGCGACGTATTTCTCAACCAAAAACCCAATAAACAAACCAGCCATGAATAACAGAAGACTATTGATAGTAGCTGTATTTCATTTTGTACATCCAGTGGAAAAAGACAGTTAAAAACATCACAAGTTGACACAAAACTCTGTCAGCTTCAGCTGTCAAAGTAAACAACTTTCAAGATGCTGCATACATTTTCTGCATGAACTCACCTGTCAAATTTTGTCCAATCAGAGCATACAAATTGGACGTAGAGCGTGACCAACGCGTGACCATGGTAAGAAAAGGTCTTCCCCGCCTGTATTTTTAAAAAACTGGCTGAATTTTAGCGTCCGAGGTCAGTTGGAAATCAAAATTTTAATAGTGAGGGGCCATAATGACATAAACACAACATATTTCAAATGAATCATTGGAAAAAATAAACTTGAGCCTGCGATCATTTTAAACTTGTTATTTGTCAGCGGATAACTTCAAAAAAATCCCGACGTCGATGGGTCGACACTTGAGCCCGCGGTACGGTCAGGTGATACTGGTCAGTGGATACCCTGTTTTGACAGCTGTCAATTAATCACAACATTGATGTGCAATTAGTTTTCTCCTGGGCTCCCAAACTAGCTAAAAAGTGTGAGAGTAAACATTGGTTTACCTGTGGTGCGGAAGGACGGTCGTTCGTTCGGTGTACGGTCACGTGATTACCAAATTTTCTGGGATGAGTAGATTTCCTTAGCTAGGGGCTCCGCCCACGCGCGGCGCCTCACGCCGCACGTGGAGCTCGGCTTTCTAGCATTAGCGAGAATGGATTACGAGAACAAATGTACAATTCTTATTATCCAAATTGTATCTAAGACAAGGAAAAACAATTCCACTCCATCCTAAAAGCAAGCAAAGTTAAGGGGGCTATGTCATGCTATTTGCTTGTCTTTACATCAATTAAATTCCAAAAAAAATTGTCCAGTTTTGCTATTTAAGAATATATTTAGGCTTTATGTTTCTTGTCGTTTATTGCAGTGGATGGCCAGGATGAACATACGTTGAAACTAATCAAAAAATTATTTTGGTTAGAACTAGTTCAGAATTGACAGTGAATTGACCTAAAACAGCAATACCCTCAGGACATAGCCCCTTTAATTCACCACAGATTCTCCCTCATTTCAATTCATTCCTGATCTAAAAACGAAAACTGTCCAAGTTGGCTTCCACTCTATACCCTGACCCAGCATATTGATATTGTCGCTTACTGCAACACTTGATCATAACATCCCAGGCCCAGAAGAATATTGGCATAATACCCTTACGTTCTAGTATTAAAAAAGGCTCAAGTCATTTGCGTAGGTTCGTGAAGGCTGCTTTACCTACCATACTCGCAAATGTAATGAAGATTTGACTTGCATGGTAGGTCATACCATCTCCTTGACCTCATACGCATTCCCGCGCACTCCTGATCTCTCCAATTAACGTTTGGCTCGGAAGTATCCCAGAAAGTGAAATCAATATGTGACCCACCAACCCACAACCAGCGTGACTTGTATTCAGCATCTCTGTGTAAACCAATCCATACATTGACAGCAGGTTCACTTACAGGAAATTCTCGTAATTTACGTTTGGAATTTAGTACAGCGAGGTTTGATCCTAGTGCTTCACACGCCGATTGTGCTGCAGCCCAGTTCAAAGGGTTGGAAGAGACTTTGAAACATTCGCCATGAAAACTAGAAACCCAACCTCGTGGACAAAGTGCTGAAAGAAAATTAGAGCAGTTGTTATTGGCTGCAATTTGCGTTGCTTGAGGGGTTATGCTATAATTAAAGTAAGAGTTGAAGCAGAGGAGCACGCTACGAGACTGAATGAAGAACGCGTCCGGCTTATTACCTCCGCCAGCTATATATAATAAAGGTAGTTGTTTACTTTTACATCCCGTCCAATATTATTCTTGTCAAGACCAGACTCGTACCCAGTCGCTATTTAAGTGTTTTTTGGAGTGAGAGAAGATTGGGGATTAGGTTGAGGCGTGCACGGGGTCTCATGAGAAGGGAAGAAAGCGCGCGCGCCTCAACCTAATCCCAAATCTTCTCTCACCCCCAACGACACTTAAACAGCGACTGGATACGAGTCTGTATCAAAAGAAATCTTGTGGCATAATCATTTATAAACTTTCATTTTTAAGCAGCTTCTTAGCAAACCGTATAGATTTTTGTATCTTTGGAGTGCTTTCTGTAAAAGACATTCTTAAAGGCGTTCATTCATCAGTGGTACAAGACTCATTTGGCACGGCAATCAACCTGTTTCAGCTTTCTTGAAGTTCTTCAGTGAAAGGTAAGTTAAAACCCTCAAAGCTAAATAGAAAGATATTTTTGTCCAAAAGCGCGAAAAAGACGCACATGGTTTTATTCCATTTTATCCGTGTAATCTATTAAACAAAGAGTTTACTCGGTGTAATTTTAATAAAAGTTGCTGATTAGACTTCTCTTCATGATCAAGAATTTTGATTCGTATTGGGACAACAGACTTGGTGAAACCTAGCATTTCTGATTTTATGGTGGCCTGTTTGTACACGTCAATTTTCTGTGATGTTGCTGTTGTTGTCGTTTTCTTTCTTTCTTTCTTTCCTTTTTTTGACTTTTTGGGACAATCATATTACTCTTGCAATTTGTATCATAATGACGAAAGTGTTGTGTACGTACCTTATTATAGCCCAGGATAAAAGTTAATTTTTTTTGAAATTTCACCCCTTATATTGACTTAACGTTTATTTGTGTAGTGTTTGCTTTAATTTGTTTTTCTATTTTAATTAAAAGGATTAAGCAAACATAAAATTACAGTTATTCGAAAGGAAAACTAAATAAGCGCCCCCCCTCGCTGAAGCGCCCTGTAAAGTACCGCAAATGATCCCCAAAATGGACAACAAATGATCCTCGACCGTAAGTGATCCGCAAAGTCGACCGCAAATGATCCCTTGAAAAATTGAGGAATGGAATGGATTGCATGGGACTGATTACAAAAAAGAACTAATTATAAAAAGGAACCTGTTTCTCTCGACTCCTAAAGACAAGGGGAAGGAGGCCGCTACCCTGTAAGCAGTGGTTTCTCCAGGCCGGACGCTACGCTACGAAGGGAGAGAAACCACTGCGAGCATCCGTCTGCTTCTTTGATCGAGCCGCGGTCCAGCGCTATTAATTTTTAAACATGTAACTCCTGTTTGAAAGCAAGTTAATGTCACTATTCCGCTTAAGATACCCATGAAAAGGTAACACAACTAAATAGCGCACGCAGGCAAATAAGACGATTACTACAAGATGGCGTAATAAGGGGGGGGGGGGGGGGACACAGCCCTGTGGCAGGTTCTAGCGACTTCAGGTTATGCGCACAGCAAAAACACAAGCCTCACTTATCGCCCCACTACCGTGGGGTAGGACAAGAGTATTGGCAGAGCCTTTCTTATCTCCCCAGCGCCGCACGGGCTGGATCGGACAAGATTAAGGCAAATGAATAAGATGGCAAGACACAAGCAATGCCAAAAGCTTGGGGGAAGTCGCAACGCAGACTTAACCGCCACAGATGCATGAAATGCATCCCCCCAAGCAACCCAAACAAAGTCTAAATAAAGTCCCCTGACACACTAGCCATTTGGGGAACAGCAGAGAGCACGACAGCTTTAGGAGTATGAATATACATTTGGTAACAGAACAACAACCAGCGATCTTGAACACATTTATAAAGCAGTCTGGTAAGCCCGCAGCTGCAGCAGTAGACGCTGTACCTATGTAAAAACTATGGCCTTGAAAACTTATGTATGGGAGTCCCGCGTGGCAAGCAGGGACCCGAAGTAGTTAAGTGACAAAGGGCTGCGTAAGTGCCCAACCTGACTGAAAGTAAAACAGTGCCCAGACCGAGGCTGGGCAAGAATAAATTAGCGTTGTATCAATGGAAAAAAAAAGGCACAGTAAAGAACACAAGCTATTATGAGAGATTGTCCATTCTAAAACTGCCAGTTTGATTGACGGAAGCCTAAGACGCACGTGCTGCGGGCGAGCCAGACTTGGGGAGAAAGTCACGCAAACGGTGCAGAGGTTAAACTGAGAATTAAAACTACAAGCCCCAGGGACATTAACTTGCTACAACGAGGAATGCGAAATAGACTAGCGTGAATGCGGCCCAGATCATGGAAAAAATATACTGGACACCTGATCAGCTTTCCAGGACAGAACACAATAGTCATTATTACTAAGCGCAAACCTTGCTTAGGCCTGTGATGGGCTGGCACTGATTTGAGGTGTATCTGCCTGATACGAAAACCCTAAAAACCCCTTGGGGGAAAAAAAGGGAACGTATTCTCCCACAAATGCAGGTACATAACCCCTAGAGAATGGGGCAACCAGTGTCAGCAAAATTCAAGTCAGATAATTTGTAAATGCAGTTCATAAAGTGCAAAGTCCATGATGTATAAGGGAACAGGTGCCAAGGCAGCAACAGAAACTCTTGCAATGCAGACGGCAGGCGAACTCTGACATCACACTTCTTGGTGGCAAAGAGAACGAGTGATACAACATCCCACATGGCCAGTGGAGGCAGGAGGTAAGTAGGACATGGACACTACGTCACCCAGAGAGTCAAACCTCGCGGTTGGATGCAGTGGTACAGCAGTGCAGGCATACAAGGACAAAACAAAAGCACAGAGTTAAACTGAGAAGGGATCAGAATAATTAGATCACCTAGTAACCAAAAGAGGCGGGAGTTTTTGTTTTTTGTTAATTTTTTATTTTAAATATGAAAAAAAATTGATGAGTAAAAAGTCGGCTATGACTGATAACGTCTGGTGATCGAATTGGGTTATCAACGAATTGACCACTGATAGATGGCCACAAAAACTTCCCAGCAAAGCCGGATTGGACAAGAGTGGCACTATATAATAATATTATAAGGTAAGGGGCTACTAACACCCCTACAATTCAGGCCATATCTCTTGCGATAGCTGCTCTTTAGTTGTGGCATTCCATTGGTATTTGCACTTTACCCGTCAAAAACAGGTTGGGACCTAATTACGAGGTAAAAATTTGTATACGCGCTTGAAGTAAAGTTAGATTTGCTAGTTGAAATTGAAGTTAACTGTAGCTGCAAACATCATTATGCAAGTTGTACATGTGAGCAGGAATACAGTTGTGCCAATATTGCCATGTAGATAACAGCTGAATAGTCATACCCCCAGGGAAATATAATAATTACAGAAGCCATTATGTGAGAGAAAAAAAAAAAGGTGGCATGGCATGCTCTGTATAGTTACACCAGCAGAAATAACTATAGAGCTTCTTTGTTAGGGTATGCTAACTAAGGTTTGAGGGGCATGTACGTAGAAACAGAGACATAACACCAGGGGACACAAACTGATCCCAGTGAAACTGAGAATGAAGGTATACTAGCAATAAGCAGAACAAATATGGAAGAAACTATGAAATTATGGGGCTAACATATCACTGCATATAATATTATAGAATAAGCTTTGTACACGCATTCATAAATGACCCTGGCTAACGTAACCCGGAAAAAAATCCAGGGATACCATGGACTGGCATGACTTAGAAGGTAACAGGGTTTGACCAGTGTGCCCAGCCCAAAGGCACGGGGAGAATGGAGGATAACACCGACACAAATCAGCCCTGTACCAGATATGATCGCTTACCTATAGCGGGGAAAGGTATCATGGCTGAAAGGCCGGAAACGGCTTTGCACACCCATGCAAATGAATTAAATGGAGTAAATACTAGTATGGCTGAAAATTAACCAGTGCCCTACCTTAAACTAAAATGACAAGAAAAACTGCGAGAGCTAATAGAAAGAACGGTTAAAGACCGGCCTACAATTGCCTGTTTGATGCTGCAAAATAGTGATTACATAGAGAACCGCAGATATAAAAGGATGGGCAAGGGTATGCTACATAACTTCTCCCCATAAGAAACTAGCTTACCGTGTAAATAACGCTAAGGGAAGGTAGCAAGATTAATAAACGATGGCATCAAAGCTGAACACCTCAATCATCGCTAAAATATTTATATTTAGTACTTAGAACTGCCACACTTGCCAAGGAACGGTATCCAGCGATAAAAGGGTTCCAGTGGAAATTTAGCTATAAGAACATTCGGTCAGAACGATGTCCATGAAAAAATATATATATATATATATACATACTAGGTTACAGTGTATTTTAGTATTGAACGGCGGGGAAGAGTAACGTAATCTTGCCATGATGATATTTATATGCGGGTGAACTATTTGCCAACATGAAATTTGAAACCACGTATTACACAAAATACATGCAGTGAATTTGTATGCCCGTCCCAAAGGAAAATGGCGGCCTCTGAAACCGAGATGATTGGAGCTTCGTCGGACTTTTAAAAATATTAAAATGGAAATAAATAGTAGAATCGAACAATGTAGCAACTGAGCCACGCGAGAATGGTAGCGAGACGCGGAGGACTGGGCAAAAAACCCTCAAACCCAGGCCTAAATAATGTGTAACGTTTGCGTAACGTTTGTAACGCAATGCGTACAGGAGATCGAAACAGCAGGGAACTGTATAAGGAATGCGACAAAGGAAAAAAACAACCCCTTTACAGATCTCAAGCCTGATGCGAACAATAAGGGGAGGGAGGGGCATACCGGCAAAACGGAATAAATGGAAAAAATAATAAGATAAAGAAAAAGTACTGTACCTGAAAAACAGCGGCACCCCAAACGGCGCTTGGCGTACGGTAGACGTAGGAAGCAGGCGACGACACGACGACAGGACTGCACCAAGCGATAAAAAAAGGCTTCCAGCGGAAAGTTTAGCTGAAGAACAGCGGCCCCTAAACGGCGGTAGACGTAGAAAGCAGGCGGCGACAGAGTGATCTGGGCGATGAGAAGGATCTGAGGGACCTGGCCATGGAGATTGGTTGCCAATCCAGTTCTGGCCTTCCATGAGTTCCAGAAGATATATAGATATATTTTTTAACGATCCGTCACGGGAGCCTTATCAAACCGTAAGCACTGTGTACCCGCTCAAAAAGACAGTAAAGAGCGTGGTGCCAAAAATGGAGAGGTCACGTACGACGAACTAGATTTTTGGGCTGACTGAAAACTGACCGAGCGAATGGAGAGACGGTAGAATGCGCGATGGCCGATCACGGTAGCAGGGTAAAGAGAGTTTCGCAAATGCTTGTGAAGACTCAGCCGCGGATCTGCGTAGAGTGTCGGTGAAAGCCAGAACAAACCAACGTGTAGCACGTGTACGGGGTCGAGGATCCACGAAAGGTGCAGATGTACTTCGCGACTGAAGGACAAACCGACGACAAATGGCAGCTAAGCCGGTTAAGCAAAGGAAGAAATTAATCGAAGAGGACTTGTAACTTTAGGCATCTGAAGGGGATGACGCATTGTAGCCGCCGCAAATTGTACACAGGTTAACTAACTGTAAATGATCCGGCATAACAAAATTACTGTAACTGTTTGCTTTCGTGCAAGCTAGGCGAATAATGACCAGGTCTGAAATAGCAGAACTTTATAGCTAGACAGTGTCTCAAATCTCGACCAATGAATACAGTTGTACCATAAGCTACCTAGTCTTATCATGATTAAAGTCTAGCCATGAATAGGGCCTTGAAAACAGGGACCAATGTGCGCGATGCTAAGAAAAATATGATGACAAACATACGACAAATTAGTCAGGTTCCAACCACGAACAGTTTTGTTTGTATCTTAAAATTAGCGTGCTTTCATTCATAAATAAGGCTTTGAAGATCGAACAGAGCATACATTGGGGCAGGCTACCTTAGCCTACCCCTCCCCCCCCCCCCCCTGGGGCTTCATGTTCCATTAACTACATTTACCATCTGGTAAATGTCTTATTTAAGCTCTCGCGCATTTGCTTACGCTTACAATTGCTGCCTTAACGCGAGCCTGCTGTGGATATTCAGCATTTCTTTGGATTATTTATTCCTATCTACTAAGTTACGTTGTCAAATGTGGGCGAACCCAAATGGAGTTGAATTCCAAGTTCAAGAGCGAAAAGAAGAATAAATTTCGTCGTTGCTTGTTTACGTTTTCCACAAAACGCAGAATTAGGCATCTTCACGTCGTAGTCGTGCAAAAATGACAAAGAAATGCAAAAATAAAAGCGTGGCAAAGTTGTTGTTTTGCTTATTAAACCTATTGTTTTGTTGAAGTTCTCGTTGCCGTCTTGTCGTTGGATATTAGGGAGTTTACGCAACGACGACGGCGACGGCTACGGCTACGAAAACGTCACTTAAAAAGTGAATTTGCGCTGCCTCAAACTTTATCGCGCTTATTCCATCTCTTTTAATTCGTCAAATGTTGGCAAATTTTTTTGGAGTTGAATTCTAAAGGACTGCATCAAAGTTCAAAAAAAGAAAAAGAAAGAAGTTGTCTTTTGTTCCCGTCCTCGACAAAACGCGAAATTAGGCAATTTCTCGTTGTAGTCGTCGACGACGGCAGAGAGATGTACAAAAAAGCGTAATGTACGTGCAAAGTTGTTGTTTTGCTTATGTAAACCTATTGCTTTTTTGCCGTTCTCGTTGCCGTCGCCGTCGTCGTTGCGTAAACTCTCTAGTCGTAGTCATCACGTGGACGCGCATGCTCGATGGAAAAGCAAGCGGTTGCTCGCAGTGGTTTCTTTCCCATAGAAGCGTAGCGTCCGGCCTGGAGAAACCACTGCTCGCAGGGTAGGAGGACGCCAGATCTCAGGCCAATTTATACCAGGCAAAAAAAAAATGGAATAAATCTGAAAAGGATATGGTATCAGCCGTATACTTCTTCCTTTGTCAATTGACAGGCAGGACGTTATGCAGAAACACTGGCTCTATTATTTTAACGCCTAGAAGCTCAACTTGTCTACTGAGGAATACAAAGCCGGGCATCCTCTACATAACAAGAGCTTTATTGACTTTACTGATCTTTTTGGAAGTGTCGAATTAATTTTCAGAATATTTAATTTAGAATTTTCTCTGAAGTGTTAATTTTACTAGACTAAGAGTAGTCCCCAATTTTCCTCAGGGATAGTCACGCGTGCTCTCCTTTAGCTCGCTCTACTATCCCTGAGGAAAAATGGGACTACTCGTAGTCTATTATTTTACGTGATCAACAGCAAGACATTTGTTTGTAACCTAGGTGCCCGTTACGAAAGAAGACATGATTTAAAATCAACAAACGTCAAAATATCCCCGAACTTATCAATGTGCACAGGTTTCGGTTTTTAAGCAATACCCCTTCGGCTCGTGATTTACAAGCTTTTCTTGTGTTCTCCCAACATCCCGCGTGGGTTATCACGCCGGTAAACCCATAGAAAGTGTGGTCTATTGCTTTCATAAGTATGAAACTATGAGTTTACCGGCACAATAAACCATAGGTTTTTAACCAATCAGAACGCGCGTACTATCTTTGTTATTTTATGATTCGAAATAGCAACTTGATTACAGCGAATGAAGATGCTGCGAATAGTTATATTGACGCTTATATGTATCTTCATTTGTTGTGCCTTTGCTGGAGACAGTTACTAGGAATCTAAACCTAGAAATGAGAATTCCAAAAGCGAGGTAAGCGGTAATTATAATCGAGTGACAAAACATCGTAGGAAACCGTCACATTCACGAACTAAAAGAAAATTGCTTATAATTATTCGGATCTAGGAAGCACTTTGGAAAAAGTTAAACAACCTAAAACCCTTATTTAGCTGCAATGAAGAGCATTGCATTTCAAAAGAGGTCAAAGAAATGCTCTTGCATCAAAGGGCAATAATCATGCCGACCAAAAACAATAACCGCAGTAAATCAATATGTGTGTCATAACCTCTCAGTATGAAATATAAGCGGCAAAGATCACATTTGCTCAGCCAAAACGTTTTCCTCCAAGGCATAATCTACCCACTACAGAAAAAATTCATTGGAATAAGCAGCATTTTGGCATGAGGTAAAAGTCCTGTGTTGCCTATTTACACTAAAATGATTTTTTTCATTTAGTTTTTATTCAGTTTATTTGAGAAGTAAAATTTTGCTTTAAATCTGACGTTTTATAATAATAATAAAATTGACAAAAATCATCCGCTAACTTGTGTGAAAGCCATTCCTATTTTTCTTTCGGAATCATTTGCGGTCCACTTTGGGGATCACTTTTTTATTTATATATTTATTTTTTCAAACATATTTTCATTTTCTGACAGACTTAAATTATACCGGTAGACTAATTGCAAGTTCATTGTCAGGTTTCATTTCTAAAAAAATGATCCACTAGTTAGCCATAGGCACCCTTTGATTTGTCTTGGATCGTCCATTTTGTCTTCCTAGACTAAGTTACATGAGTAACACGTTCATCGTTGTAAATCCTTGTTATTCTCAAGCAATCTTGCTTTGTAACCCGTACTAAGTTGTTATATCAAGAATAAGGTGTTTCTTGCGAAATAACAACAGGACGTTTTTTCCTAAAGGATGTGAATGAGGGCAGCCACAGTAGTGTTTCTCAAAGACAATGACAACTACGGTAAATTTATTTACTTCGAGATGATCGAGTCTATTTTAAAACTAAAACTTATTATTTATAATGTATTCATCTGAACACACCAAATGAAAACACAGAATTTTGACACTGTGCATTTCATTTTGGTATTTATTAAGTGAGAAGTTTATGATTCCAGAAGTAGTGTTTATGGCTGTGTAGTGTTTATGGCCAGAAGTGATGTTGGATCAGTTTAGGTTTCTGGGAAACTGCCTACCTGCCCCACCCCTAACCCATGTTTCTGCCCCTAAGTCACACGTCAGTGAGAAACATGGGTTAAGGGTGGGGTGGATGGGCAGTTTTGAAAACGTTTTTCCTGTGTTTCTTGTTTTATTTAATATTTAAAATTGAGTGTTGCCTTTTTTATTGGAAATTTAGTGGACCTTTCAGTCTGGCACCCATTCTGCTGGTAAACAGTAGGATTACCTTTTGAATTTTGAATGCCAAGAAACTATAGCACATGTAAAACATATGCTACTCTCTGATTTTTACATGGGTAGAAAATGACACTGTCTGGGCATATCTGAAACACAGGATGTTAGGATATTTAATATTAAGGTATCTTTCTGCCTCACGTGTTTAATATCCGCCAAAGCACCTTTTATTCACGGTCATCATTAAAAGGATGGCTTTTCATTACACCTGCAACATTTTGTAAGTGTTTTGCATGGTGATAATGCATCCTCGTAGCTTTCTTTTACTTCTTGACCCTGTTCCTACCGAAAGGTCACCTCCGAAAGAGTCTTGAGTCTTGACAATAATTATTATAATAATTATTATACAACTTGTGTCCGTGTGTGGCAAATGGATTGTACTGATAAAGGAAATTTTAGTGTTATGCGACAATGATATAGACGATAAATTCAGTTATTGTTTTGAACGTGAAGTGATTAAAATGGTCCTGAAAATGTCTTCATTGCAGATTTATTGGAGCAATCCTGCGGGGATGATTATAAATGTCTGCTCCTGACTCTCCAGATCCATTTTTTTCTTGTATTTTTAAATACCTGTTCATATACAAATTCAACGAGCACGCATGCTTGAAATTTTTTTCAGGTTTTTTCTTGTGCATGATTTTTTTTTCGCTTAAGTTTCTTATGTAGGATCTTTATTAAATAAGTGACCACCGCCCCCCCCCCCCCCGCCCCCCTCCACACAAAAACTAAATGGCCCGTCCCTAAGTAGCGTGTTAGCGACGACCGGAGATACGTCTGCGGTATCAGGCTGTACGCGTGTATAATAACACGAAAATTCAAGGGCCTTGATTGTAGAGAAATTACATTGTGATGAGAACATGGCACGTCATTTCAATCTTCGTCGAAAATAAACCGCAAGCTCATCAACAGGTTCATTTGCATACGATAAAAGTTTACAACACCCGACCAGTTAGTCTTTGCTAATTAAGATTTTTTTTTCGACCACTGAAGTGTTCACTTGTTCCAAAGTTATCAACTCTTTCAAGAGATAGAATTCGTGGACGGACCCGTTCCGGAAAAGCTCTAAATCGCATTTATTAATCTCTCCTAAGCTTTCTTCGCAAAACATGCGTGGCTTCGGTCACGCAACGATTCTTATTCCCAGTTTTCATGGTCTCCGCTAGGAACGCCTGGGACCCCAACACCCTTTTGTGTCCTAAATACGAAGAAACACGGCTTGCAAATTATGAGTCTTGCTGCTTACGCAAGCGAGACTAATAATTCGAGTCTGCGGCGTTTCTCTAGTCATAGACTAGATGCCTTATCCGCTAGTTTACCAACTAGCCACCCCCTATTAAATCGGCATCCTCGTTAACAGTGAACCTCCTTCTAAATTTCAGACTCAATTCACAAGACTAAGTACCGAGTAAATTTTATAAAGATTTGTATGGAGTTATTAGAGCAAAAGGGACTAGTATCTCCGAGACAATTTGCCCAACAATGCAAGTTTTTGGCAAGAAGGCCTTTCAGATATTCTTTCAAAATATCCTAACGAATTCCACTATATCAAAAATTTAATTTTTATGACGTCATCACTTTAGAACTCTCTTGAGAAGTGTTAAAATAAACTGTCAAATCTGACCAAACAGAAGGTATACCAGGATCTGGTATACCGGAACAAGCCGTTTCAAAAACTGATTACAGGCCCTGCCACCCTTCCTCTCGTCGCCAGACCCCCCCCCGTTTTATTTTCGCGCTTTCTCAATCCCCGCGGACCACACTATCTCGGAGCCTGGAACAGGTTAAGGAAAATTATACTGACTTAGCAGACATTCCCTTCCCTTTTTACTTTGGCGCTTTTCTTTTTACGTGCAAAGTTGTTGTTTTGCTTATGTAAACCTATTGCTTTTTTGCCGTTCTCGTTGCCGTCGCCGTCGTCATTGCGTAAACTCTCTAGTCGTAGTCATCACGTGGACGCGCATGCTCGATGGAAAAGCAAGCGGTTGCTCGCAGTGGTTTCTTTCCCATAGAAGCGTAGCGTCCGGCCTGGAGAAACCACTGCTCGCAGGGTAGGAGGACGCCAGATCTCAGGCCAATTTATACCAGGCAAAAAAAAAAATGGAATAAATCTGAAAAGGATATGGTATCAGCCGTATACTTCTTCCTTTGTCAATTGACAGGCAGGACGTTATGCAGAAACACTGGCTCTATTATTTTAACGCCTAGAAGCTCAACTTGTCTACTGAGGAATACAAACCCGGGCATCCTCTACATAACAAGAGCTTTATTGACTTTACTGATCTTTTTGAAAGTGTCGAATTAATTTTCAGAATATTTAATTTAGAATTTTCTCTGAAGTGTTAATTTTACTAGACTAAGAGTAGTCCCCAATTTTCCTCAGGGATAGTCACGCGTGCTCTCCTTTAGCTCGCTCTACTATCCCTGAGGAAAAATGGGACTACTCGTAGTCTATTATTTTACGTGATCAACAGCAAGACATTTGTTTGTAACCTAGGTGCCCGTTACGAAAGAAGACATGATTTAAAATCAACAAACGTCAAAATATCCCCGAACTTATCAATGTGCACAGGTTTCGGTTTTTAAGCAATACCCCTTCGGCTCGTGATTTACAAGCTTTTCTTGTGTTCTCCCAACATCCCGCGTGGGTTATCACGCCGGTAAACCCATAGAAAGTGTGGTCTATTGCTTTCATAAGTATGAAACTATGAGTTTACCGGCACAATAAACCATAGGTTTTTAACCAATCAGAACGCGCGTACTATCTTTGTTATTTTATGATTCGAAATAGCAACTTGATTACAGCGAATGAAGATGTTGCGAATAGTTATATTGACGCTTATATGTATCTTCATTTGTTGTGCCTTTGCTGGAGACAGTTACTAGGAATCTAAACCTAGAAATGAGAATTCCAAAAGCGAGGTAAGCGGTAATTATAATCGAGTGACAAAACATCGTAGGAAACCGTCACATTCACGGACTAAAAGAAAATTGCTTATAATTATTCGGATCTAGGAAGCACTTTGGAAAAAATTAAACAACCTAAAACCCTTATTTAGCTGCAATGAAGAGCATTGCATTTCAAAAGAGGTCAAAGAAATGCTCTTGCATCAAAGGGCAATAATCATGCCGACCAAAAACAATAACCGCAGTAAATCAATATGTGTGTCATAACCTCTCAGTATGAAATATAAGCGGCAAAGATCACATTTGCTCAGCCAAAACGTTTTCCTCCAAGGCATAATCTACCCACTACAGAAAAAATTCATTGGAATAAGCAGCATTTTGGCATGAGGTAAAAGTCCTGTGTTGCCTATTTACACTAAAATGATTTTTTTCATTTAGTTTTTATTCAGTTTATTTGAGAAGTAAAATTTTGCTTTAAATCTGACGTTTTATAATAGTAATAAAATTGACAAAAATCATCCGCTAACTTGTGTGAAAGCCATTCCTATTTTTCTTTCGGAATCATTTGCGGTCCACTTTGGGGATCACTTGCGGTCGAGGATCATTTGCCGTCCATTTTGGGGATCGTTTGCGGTCTCGGGATCAATTGTGGTTGGAAATCATTTGCGGTTCCCTACAGTCCTCCTTAATAGGCATTCCTCCTTTTAGCAAAAATGTTTAAATAAGCGTCCGGGCGCTTATTCGAGGAAGTACGATAATTGATAATTGCAAAACCAACCAGTGGCTCAGAAGTACAAGACTGAAAACTGAGACAGAGTGTCTGATAAATGCATGCAGCCCAGGACCAGAACCTCCTTACCAAGTCTGACTTCGCAAGAATTGTAAAGGATATGACACCAAAGTCTACGCAGGATAAGTAACAAGCAAGAAGAAACGGTAGATCATACACTGGATGTCTCGAACTTCCAAACCTGAATTTTTAATGACGTACAATTTTAATGAGGAGACTGCGTATATCCTTTGAAACAAGAGAGGATAAAGGGAACAGAGAAGGCCTCCCCCATACACACCCTATTCCATAGGTAATTCGTCTCGAGTTATTTTTAGAATCGGGATAAAGTTACCTCGCGCGATGCGTGCATGTGTCGTGGAGGTTTTGCATGACTAAACGCCGTGCAAAACATGTCGGGCGAAAGGCAATGAAAGAGTAAAGAGATCGAGAGCATTCCTGAATATTGAAGCGAAATGAGTCGGCGATCACCTGGGAAAAGGGAATCGCTGGACTCTTTGACAACCCTTGAAATCAGTTTAACTCGAAGTTGTCGTAACCTCAGTGCTTTAATAAAATGAGAAATTTCGCCGGTCTCTTGAAACCGGTCGTTTGTACAATAAAGCAAGTAGGACGCCAAGTGCTATTTTTTTTAATAATAAAAGACTAATAAAAGAATAAATATCAAACCAGAAATTGCTCTCTTGAAACTGTAAATTATAAATGATCCTGAGAGAATATTCAGTGTGTTAGGGATTTCCCTGCCGTACTGTTAGCTCTATACAAGAGAGGAAGGGCGATTCTTTTTTAATTTCCGTTTCGCTCACACAGCTTTAGCAGAAATCTCTCTTTAGTCGTTTTCGTGGACAAAACGAATAGCAATATCGCTCTCCGCGTCTTCCGCCATTTTTTCTACGTCAATTCGTGAAGGACGCGTGGCTCTGAGCGTGGTTCATCCACGCGGAACACATTCGCGCTATGTGATTGGCTGTTGTCTAATCCTCCTTGGGATCTGTGGTCTTAAAAATAACTCAAGACGAATTACCTATGGAAAAGGGTGTGTCAGCATTTACAAAATCAAAGTACCGAAGAGGTGCTATAAATACAAGCCTGAGACGGTCACCGAAATTGAGTAAGTTATAATCCTTTGGAATACACAGATTTAGTACGTACTAAAACAGTGGATAGTGTTTTTTGCGCGCTCTGATTGGCTACTCAATCAGTGAATATCCAACTGTATTTACTGATTCACCTCCATTTCCTCCAAGCGAGCTACGCCAAACTCGCGTATGTTACGAGCAAAATTGCTTCCCGGTTTGCTGCCGTAACAAAAAAAGAAATTTCACAAATAAGCAAGCAAGCTGTTCCCGAAATACACGAAGTTCGGTTTGGAAGTTTTAACAGGTATAAAGCTTTGTCTTTTTGACTTGAATTTATCGATGAAACCGGTGAAAAAGTTTTTTGTTTACAAATGCAAATTAAGCTTAAGTCTTGCGTTACTTTATTAAGTTGACTTGTTCATAAATAAGCTTAAAACTAAATTTAATAATCTTTTTTACAGAATGAATAACAACTCCTTGTGAAGAAATTTCCCTGCATGAGCTAAACAAATGCCTTCAAAAGTTTTTTTTGTCCGCAAGAAAAAGCGACGGCTGCGGCTGTTCTGTCACTGCGCGCCAAAATTGTAATCGTTGGTAACATTAAATGAGTTAAAAATCATCATTTTTTGAGCTCAATTATGTCACTGTTTTAGTATATACTAAAACAATTATTCACCTCAGTGTCGGTGGCGAGTGGTGGATGCCACCTCGACTTCGGTGAATAATTGTTATATATAAGGATGGAGAGTTGTCAGCGAACACGCCTGATATAGGTAGTTAGCCTGCGAGCAAGCTCTCCTATTTGGGCGAGTGAAAGCCCCTCGCTCGCGCGTTCTCGCGAGGCTCCCTTCGCTTGCCCAAATAGGACAGCTTGCTCGCAGGCTAATAGGTAGTGGTCAAGGATCCCGCCAACCGATGTGCAAGCTTATCGATGTGTCAGTACGATCCGATCAAAATACCTCGTCACTGAAATATCTCGAAATACAAAGACCTTGAGATCGAAATCACGAAAATACGGAGAGTGAAAACAGAGATTGTGCCAGTTATTGTTGGTGAGCTGGCCCTCATAAGTAAGGGAATGGAACATAATTTAGGAAAGATCTCTGGAGCTATTAACATCAATGAGCTGCAAAAGATCAGGCTTAGAAACATCCAGCGCTCATGCTAGGAAGATTTCTGTTCATCACGTAAAATATCCCTCCAGCACCTTAGGACAAAGGAATGGGCCCGGTTCTAGCAGAGTACAAGAAGCAATTTACAGCACTAGCACTGTGTAAAAGGGGCCATTCTGCTTGTTTTTTAGTGGAAATTACGTTGACTTGGGAAGGAAATAAATTATGGTAGAAAAGGTATGAACATAAACCAGTTAATTCGCTAATGGGATCAAAGGCACCTTGTCGTGGTGGTGGACTATCTGGTGTTTTTTTACTAATTATTCTATTCTTTTTAAAATTTTAACAACCCCCAAATCCAATATTTTCCAATTTTTCCAAAATGTTTAACATCCCCCTCCCATTTTCATACATTAAAAACATTTGGAAAATCATCCAAACATCCTCAAAAAAAATATTGCACCATAGGACTCCAACTTAACTTACATGGAGTCATTTTCAACTCGTGGGTACGCGCGAGCGTACCACGAGTTATTGCAGGGACGGGGATATGCAAATGAGTCACTCGCTCACTCGTAGTAGACGCACTTCGTAATTAATCGGGTCCGAACTCGAGAGCGCGAAGATCTATCGTTTTCAAAGAAGCACGCGCTCGCCGAAGTTCGGTGGCATCAAATTCCTCGCTAAGAGCGTGCATCGTGCGCTACAGCACGATTAGAGGATAGAGGTCTTACCAAATTGAAGACACGCAGGAATCTTTCAGATTAATACCATTCAAGCGCCTTTGACTCGCCCAGGCGTTAAACTTGACGAGAAGATGAGCATTTGCTCTTCGACTCCTTCAACTTCGACGCTGGCTTGATCTCTTACCTTGTAGTAATCTAGTAGGTTATGTGTATGAATGAATGTATGGTAAATAAAGGCACTTCTTTTTCTTTTTAAGGACTCCCCAAGATCACGGTGGGAAATGGATGTGATTTTGAGCATTAGCTTTAAAATGACAGCGGAAATCGAGATCAGAAAACATAAGGTCATGTTTTGCGTCCTATTTCGCGGAGGAGTTGTGTCGGCTTTGTATCGCATATGTTCTTTCATTGCCATGAAATGCGTTTATATTGTTCTTTACTGTCAGTAGCCTGGATTCAGTTAGCCTTAATTTCATCCGATTGCTTCGGAAGAAACCTGGCTTTCGGAAGAAACCTGTTTCCATCTTGGGATATCCAAATGGACTCTTAGGCGCTACTTACATGGTTATTTTGTTTCTGGTGATGTGAAAGCAAAGAAGATCGGAAGACCTCTGGGAAGCTTGCATTTCCAGCCGCCAGAAGAGCTTATAATTATGGAGGCAGTACTGGAAAATGCAACAGTGTCCTTAAATGAGTTTTTTTGATCAAATTTACAGAAGCACAGGCTCCGAATTCGCCCTTTCCTCTCTTCATTATTACTTCCAACGCAATGGAATAACACGCAAAAAGGTAATCTCAATATTTGCCTTCCACTTGCGTGGTTAAAATTGTCTTATTTTAGCCTAACGATTTGTCCAATTTATAGGTTCGACAGATTGCGTCGCAGAGAAACGAAGAACTTCGACAAATGTACTGGGCAAATATTTGTTTGTTTGATGCTGATATGCTGGTGTTTTTGGACGAGAGTGGATTTGTAAGTTGGCACGCGACTTATTTACATGTACAGTCATATCGCATCAAAATTTATTTTTCTTTTTGGAAGTGTTTATCACCAGCCAAGGAAATCCCACAAATACTTAGAATAAACTATTTTGATGATATAGCTGACTTTTGTCCCGAAATTGGCCAATTTGACGCCAAAGAAATTGTTGCCTCAAAACCTGCCTCAGCAAACATGGAATGTTATTAAAATTTTTTGTCAAATCTCTTTGAACCACTTTCTCTTTGCTCAAAAAATTCGTAAATTATTTAGCTTAATGTGCAAAGTGCAGTGAGTTCTTGTTTCACTTGCTTTTTCCGTTCTCCAATACAAGTCACTGGGCTTAACTGAAATCCTGTTGTTGTTTTCATTGTTGTTGTGGTTTTATACTTCGCTCATTGGAGCGGCGGGCTACATTAACCTTGTATCATCCTATGTGCGTGTGTTCAACACATGAAAGCATAATTTATGAGACGACAAAATGCAAATTCTCTTGAGAACAGCTCGAGGTCTGCATTGGGAAAACAAAACATACAAGCCGAAAAGGTCCATTTGACTTGCATTTCTGTAAGATAACGAAACCCTGAGAATCGCTTTCCCAATGCGTAACGTTGATGAATAAGGCATGTTTGGGTTATTTTGGTTATTCATAGGACAAGCGGATCAGCAGAAAGTACGGCCGAAGTTTTCGCGGAATGCGGGCGGAGGTAGTGCGGCCACATGCTAATTGGGGTCCACGCATTTCAGCCATTCCCATCGCTTCAACAGAAGGCCTCCTTGATGTAGGGATCTATCGCGGAAATGTTAACAGTGATGTCTTCTTGGATTTTGTTCATGACCACTTGGCCCCTAATGTCAATCCTTTTCACGGGATAAATCCGCGCTCGATCGTTGTAATGGGTAAGTTCATTGTTCTTTGGAAAAAGATGTATAGGCTCAATTAACCATGCAGACTGATACCTTACTATTCTTTTTACTTTTATATAGTGATTATTATCTTACAAAAGCAGCCAGCCCACTTAAGAATCATTACAGAGATACCAAGCTCAATACCCTGTTCAATAACAAGTGGAAAATGAACGTTAAACAGGCGTTAGCTGTAATTTTGGTAGAGGGATTTCGGCCAGGCGCAGATGCATTGAAAACAAAAGTTGAGTTATTAACCTTATCCTTTCTGTTATTATTTTGAAAACAGATAATGCTGCAATTCACCATACTGCCGACGTTGTGAGGGCAATAAACGCCACTGGTGCTCTACTCGTCTACCTCCCTCCATACAGCCCCGACTTCATGCCGTGTGAGGGAATAATTTCGCAAGTGAAGTCGTGGATCAGAGAAAATGATCAAGAATGGCGAATGTGTGATCAACCCGAAAACATGGTCATGGAAGGATTTTTAAGCGTTTTCGACGAGCAAGTACGAAACTACATTCGACACTCAGAATATCTGTAAACTAACATGCACTCTACAGGGACGTAATTAGTCAACCAGCCCTTACAACTGACCTGTTAGCCCACTAGTACCTATGTTTTAGGCCTGCCGTGCTTAATTTGTACTTAAGCGGGTCCCGTCCTCTTGCCTCAGTGGCCCAACGGCGACGACAAGCCACTATGTATATTAACCCTCCCTGAACAAAGTGGCAAGATTTAGGCCAGGCTGTGAACGATTGACATTTAACTCTTGTGTTTGATAGACCAAGAAATAAAAGCCGAGTTTTTTCACGCAATTTCACGATTTTTATTATTCATGATTATTACGCCCACTAAAACAAAAGTGTGTTCTCTTCTGTGTTTTAACTTTCCCGACATAAATTTGGTTTTAATTTTAGCAATCGTTGTCAGAATTATTGACTTTACAGTATAACAAAACAATGTAATGAAGCGCAGGATTATGCCTGTTTACTGGAGCCCATTCAGCTCCGTTAACAGGATGCGCTTCTGATTCTCAAATTGTGTGGAGTCCAAGACATCAGCATCCTTTAAATCTTTCAGTTCCCGTAACTGTCTTAGGATTTCTCCACGAAGCTGCACCTGAAAAGAAGGCGTAAATTCCTAATTTATACTTCTTGAAATAGGCAAAAGCAATACATTCGTTTAAAGGTTTCTCAGTTTATGGGGGAGGGGGGATTTTATCATAATCGTATTCCTAACCTATTTAATTCACGACACCTTTTTCAATATTTATGGATCTTATCCCCCCCCCCCCCCCCCCCCCCCACCCCCCAAATGTTATTAACTTTTAAAAATTCCTAAGGCCGTGACTCTTGGGTAATACTTCACCTTGTTCTGGTTTGCGGTGTGTGCCGCAGGCCCCTGCTGTTACTTCGGCTTTTTGCCCATAAAAAACGAATGCTGAGGACATTCTTCTTCGCTGCTCCACACTTTATTTGCCTGCCAAAAGAACAGAATGTACAAATGACAAGCATCTTGTAAACCACAAAAATTGTTCCATCAGAAACCGCTAATTGGTCCTGCAAAAATTTCAAACTACTAATGCTAAAGCCATTGCTAAAGCCATTTTTACTGCCAGATTTAAGTCCAGGTTTTTCCCTGTGTAAATATGCGAATTGAAGCAAATTTTCAACGAATCTTCTTTTCCTCGCACATCAGGTAGGATCCGACGAAGTCGATGGCAACAAGAACATAAAACAAAACAATAGGTGCAGTGATTAGCAAAATAACAACACTGCAACAAGAACGTAAAACAAAACAATAGGTTCAGTGATTAGCAAAATAACAACTCTGCACGTGTATCACGTTTTTTGGTACATTTCTTTGCCTTCACTGCACGACTACCACGTCAAAATGCTAAATTTAACGTTTTGTAGAGTACGTAAGCAAGCGACGGCAAAATGTTCTTTCTCTTTCTTAACTTGAATAAGGTTCTTAGGAGTTTAACTCTAAGAAGAGTTCGCCTACTTTTACCGAAGTAAGAGAATTGGAATAATCGCGATGAAGATTAATAGTCAGAGCGCGAATCCACTTTTTATGCAACATTTTGACAGCCCTTGTCGCCGCCTTTCTTTCCATCTGCATTTATTAGGCTTGTGTACAAGTCGTACAATAATAAACAACTTTACATTACGAGTTTATTTAGTACTTTTAGAGCTGAAAGGTTGACATCAGAAGGTAATTGGTTTGCTTTATTGGACTTACCAGCATCCTGGCCCACACTCGGAACTTAAAATCGGGCAATTCCGAGCCATGTTTTTCCACCAATCTTTTGTACATGTCTGAAAAGTCGTCCTCCCCATCGTGCTGTTCACCTTAAAATTTAAAAGGCATGCAGATAAACGGAAAACCAACGAACAAAAACTAGCAATGCAAACGGAGTTTAAAGGAAAATAGGTTCTTAACACCTACTTGATAGGCGCAATCTTTTAGCGTTGCTGCTGGCGACTGCCGTGGAACTTTGACTTTGACGTTTGTTGGCCACTCGATCTGCTGGGGTCCATACCCATATCACTATCCACTCTTGCTTTTCGGTGGAATACGCCTCAGCCAGGGTAGTTTCATCAATAATGGCAAAGCGAGTACCTCTCGGAGGGCCGTAGTAGCCTATTTCCAGGCTTTCCACGTTGGCAGCTTTGACTTTCTCGCTTACAATATAATTCTTTAGCTCAACGGCACTTGCAAATTTTGGAATTTGTTTTAACTGAAAACTTTCTTTCACAGCTTTCTTATTTTCCGCTAGGATTTTGAGACAGATGTTTATTGTCTCCATTTCGCGGGTTACTGCGCACAGGAAAACACGAAGTTAAACTTCCCCGGCCGCCTACAAAGCGATCTACCACAATGCACTGCAGGCTATGAAACATGGATCATGCATCATGAATCATTCTTCGCCGAAGCAACCTTAATTGAAATAGGTGTATATTGGACATGTGTGAAACTTTTGTCATTTTATCATAACGTATTGAGTAGGTTATTTCTTTAGGATGTTTTACTGTATTACTCTTTAATTTTATTAAGCTTATTCACATTCATTTGTAAATAGTTTCTGAAAAGCCCGTTGAGGATGTTACTATTAAAGTTTTATCATTATTATTATTATAATTCCTGATACGTTTTAAGAGAAAATTCCTCGACGTCATTGATCTTGAACTTGAATTTTTTCAATTACCTTTTTCGGCATTTTCCTCATAAGCAATGGCATTAGAAGAGGTGCGAGAAGTTCAGTTTGAACTCCGAGAGGGACTACTGATCGCAAATTGAACTTCAAGGTGTCTAGGAAACTCCGCACTTCGTTATTTTCCATAGTGTTAAATTTCGACAGATCGATTATCGCGTCCATATGGGCTTGAATTATAAGACGCTTCTTACCGAATCTTTTCTTTAGAAATTCCACAACCAACGAATAGTAATCTTCAGTTAACGTATATCCTTGTATTGATTCGGCAGCTGGACCCAAAAGAAATGATTTTAAATACGCGAGCTTCTGAACATCATGAAGCGATTGATTTTCATTTGCTGCTGCTGTAAATTGGTCCCAAAAACTGACCCACTCAATCGACGATTGACTCGTAAATTTCGGTAGGGGAATTTTTGGTAACTTTATATTTGCAGAATTTGTTTCGAATCCTGAAGCGCCGTGATGAAGAGATTGTTTCCAATCGGTGGTCTCTTGTAGTTGACAAAACGCTCTACATCTGCCTTACGCGCCGATTGTATGGCATGTGATAAAACATGGACTGGACTGGATTGGTAAAACATGGACTGGATTGATAAAACATGGATTAATAAAACGTGGAGTGATAAAACATGGATTAATAAAACAAGCAGTGATGAAACATGGATTAAAAAGACGCTCCTATGGGAGCGTAGACTAATGCGTCGTGGTTGTGGATTAATTGAGAATGCGGAGAAATAGTAAGGAATGATATTTTTCTGGATACCCTTCCATAAAAATACCCTTTCTTTTCTCCTATTGTGTGACGGACCGTGCCAGGTGCATGACCGTGCCTGTAAATTGCGCACGACAAAATCTCAGTTCCACTTCCTGTATTTCCTCTTCAACAATAGTTTGTTGACTGCAAAGTATTTTACAGAAAACATTGAAGCAATTTGGACTAGTAGCTTCAAAATACGAGGGAAAATCCACATAAAAGGGCAATTTTCAGAATTTTCATTCCGTCTCACTTCGCAAACGATTTTTTCTGTCCTGTTATGTCGCGCGATATGTTTCTCCAAAGTGCGTTTCAGTTTGGCTTTTTACCGTCGAAACCTTGTCTTTTTCGCCTGAATTCGTTTTACACTGGGGAAAACCCAAATTCATTAGTTTAATTCCCCGCCAATATATCAAAGTTTCGTAATCCTCGTCACTTATGTACTCTTTTATATGGCCTTGTAAAGACTTAAGCTCTGATCTTCATCAAGGCTTTCTAAATTCGACACCCAGAGTTCTAGCGACTGTCTCTTGTTGCATTGAACTGCTTCATCGATTTCCTTAATTGCTTGAGTCACTCTGCGCTTTACCGATGTTTTTTTCTTCTCCAATAGTAGAAATTTTTCAACCGTTTCTGTTTCTCCACCGTCCGACATTATTTACCGTTATTCACAGCGTCCGACATTATTATACTAACTTTCCTGTGAAAGGGCTCGGAGTACCATGTTCGTACTTCGACAGTTGAGGACTGAATGATTTATTTAAATATTCTTAACACCTCGTGTTCTTATACAACTTACGGAAACTGAATATATTACATTTCATTTCATGAATATTTCAGAACACTTGTTATACAGTTTATAAAGGGCTGCCAACCAAGAATAGTCTGCGGGTTCCTCTTGTCGCCCGCAAAGAGGTATCCAGTAGAAAATTGATGAAGGGAGATTGTTCCACTGTGCTATTATTCTTAAAAAAAAAAAAAGATCCTCGGATCTGGTGGAATTTGTACAGGGTTAAAAAAAAGTTCTGGGCGGGTGTGTCTCGTTATCCATTCCCCGGCCGGAATGAGGCGGTGGAGGAAGTGGAGGTGGAGGTGGAGCAATTAGGGCCATTTATAAGAGGGAAAATAAGAAGCGTCCGCCTTACATAAGACTCGTCCTCATCGTCCTCAATAAGACGCGAACTTCTCCATATAAACGGCACATTTAATTTCGTCTGAGATGAGACGCGACTCTGCCAAGAGCGTCTTATCTAAGAACAGGTGTTAAGGGCTATCCTTAGATAAGACGCGTCTTATCTTATTTCAGACAAAATGTGCCGTTTAAACGGTAAAGTTCGCGTCTTACTTTAAGCGCGTCTTCTTTTTCCTCGTATAAATGGCCCTAAATATAAAGCTGTTACCTTTTTCTTCAACGAAGAGTATTTCAAATCCTTTCTTGTTCTCGAGCAGCCAATCCGAGTGGAATGTTAATACAACGTAGTTTCCTGATACAAGAAGGTCTCTTACACTGTGCTGGTCACCGCAGTATCGAGCTTCTTTGATACCATTCGTTATTTTCAAATAATCGATCCTACGAGAAAATCTCTTTCAATACAAGTTGCTGTACAGTAACAAATATACCCTCACACATTCTCCTCGCTAGATGCCAAAATAACAGTTTATCATACCGATTCTCGTAATTGTTAAAATATCCACCAATCAGGCATCAAGGGTCAGTAGCTGACTTAAACGAAAAGATCAAAGTGAGAGTCGGTGCGACTAAATTATTTTACAAGAACCTATTTGTAAACGTTTTTCTATGCTTTTAAGTTTTCGACCGGCAAACTCAATATTAAACTCCAGATAAGAAAAGCTAAACGTATTTATTCTTACCTGCATTCTGAATCTGACGCCAGGTCAAAACTTTGAAACTTCAGTCTCATCTCCTTACCATCTGGAATCGAAAGATTGTAGATGCAGTTCATGTTGCCAGCATAGAAGCCGTCTGAGT
>NC_133205.1:20162746-20290246 GCF_958299795.1 Porites lutea | reverse complement strand
TATATACAAAATGGCCCATCCTATTACAATAGTCACACTTCAAACTAAGAGGGCTTGAAGAACGTGCCTTTTCGCCACAGCTGTTTTCTCCCATGAGAGTCTCCTTGAATACTTTTGCAGCTATGTCCAAGACCATCACCCAAAAGGCGCACAAACAACCTGATCAGTAGTACTTGTTATACAGACTCGATACTTCTTGCTTTTTGATAGTAAACGTGCTGTATATAAGCGCTCGACTAATTGCTGCGGTGAAAAGTCAATAACAACCTTTACCGATAGCCTGAATTTCATCCGATTACTTCGAGTCGTTATTACTCTCTCGATATCGTCTGAATCGACCAGCCGTTAATGCCATCCAGTGACGTCACTAATCCTTTGCTTTAATTCATGCAAAAAGTTAAACACGATTTTCAAGTGGCAAACCAAGAAATATCTTTTGGAAATGTCTGCATGGTACAGAATGGCTTTACTTTTTTCGATCTTAATTCATGTTTAAGGTTCAAACTATCAACTGCATGCAGTACTCTGAACCGGTTGTAATAGGCCACTTCCGAGTTCCAAAAACCCTCACTTTCAAAATGAGGCCAAGTGCACAACCTTTCTTGTGAAAATGACTTTTATTTGCACGAGAATGAAAAATCATTTCCATATCAAAGGCGCACCAATTACTGATTAAGAGTCTTCATAGCCAATAACATCACGGCTTAACTGACAGACGACCAATAACATCCCGACGTAATTTACCAATCAGATCAATAACCAGAGTATAATACCATCAACTGACATGATACAACTCACTTTGACTCTGAAGATGACTACCGCAGAGGTTATCGAAACGCTAGTCACTGTCAACAACAGTCCTATTCAGGACTACGTTCACCAGGACGATCAAACTCAACAACCTACTTTTGAAATGACTCCTGGGTTCAAACCTTTCACAGAATCATTACACTTGACTTTGAAAATAGCTAGAAGGTCGTATTACAACATTGGTCTCAGAAACTTCGTATAAACAAAATCACTGCCGAAACCACAAAGCGGCTCTAAATGAAAAACGTACCGACTCCTCCGCAATGATTCTTCATTCGCTCTTCAATTTAGCATTTCAGTTTAGAAGACGAGGGCAAATTTGCTGTTTACGATAAAGATTATCGAAATGTTTGAACTCCACGCAAGCATATATACCAGGGATGTGATCCGCTGAATATCAAGCGACAATCCCGCTAAAATTTCTCTTAATTATGCATAATTATGCGAATGTTTAGACAATCAACCAATAAAAATCACTACCCGGTTTTCGGGTAGTGATCATGATGGCGTCACTGGACGGCATTAACAACCAGTTGATTTAGACGTTGCTGAGAGGAGAAAACGACTCGAAGCAATCGGATGAAAATCAGGCTACCTTTACCGAGTGCTTCAACTGTTTACACACCGAACGCAGTCCGTAAATTGTACAGAGAGCGTTTCTTTCTTCTCTTTAAAGCGTCAAGTAAACAGTAATCCAACAACATGCAGTTACATACCAAAGGATCATGAGAAAAGGAGCTCCACTGTCGGCCACTGGCTTAAAGTGCTAACAACGGTCACTTGCCATAAATTTTCACCAACCGATTACCTATTGCCTGCGTTGTTCCTTCTTGCTATAGACTAGATGTCCATGTCTCCTCGCTTTAGCCCTTTGTAAACATCCAACGATCTTTAGAGCCGAAGAAATTAATACAAACAACGACGCTCTTAATATCGCTGTTAAGTCTCGCTTGCTTAGAGATTAGAAAAGAAATGAGGAGGTGATTTACTCTACTGACGAAACAGGATTTACTTCCTAAAGGCTTCTCATTTCCTACTTTATCGACGGTCGAGTATTCTTCAGGACATTCACTTTTTATATCGTATTCGACGATTTGTTTCTGAATTCATTTAGGGACGGACCATTCAATTTTTGTGGGGGTGGGAAAGGGTAAGGGGTGGGTGGGCAATTTCTTCTGAGTATTTTTTTTTTTTTTCCAGCATTACTATTTGCAGGAATTCTTTTTTCACCAAAATAAGTCTCTGCAGGGATTTTTATTTTTATTTTTACAGTGCTATTTTATTTTATTATACAGTGAAACCTGTATTAAGCGGACACCGTATTAAGCGGACACCCTCTATTAAGCGGACAGTAGCCGAGGTCCCCAAATTTATTTCGCTTATTTACTTTAAATGAAACCTTTATTAAGCGGACAATCTATTAAGCGGACGCGGACACCTAAAAAGTACTTGAAATGGTCATTTCTATTGTTACCAACCTGTATTAAACGGACACTTGTGATTAAATTCCACCACCCAACACGCCAGACACCGGAAATGCGAAAGATTTCCACCAACAACTTTCTTGATTTTTACAACAGAAAACGTGACTTGACGAACTTATTTGATTAGTTTCACAGTACACTATTGTATTCTATTTCGTTTAGTTTCTATAGAGCTTGTTTCACTCATCTGAGTTCTTCAAATTTGAGTTGCAATCTATGTTTATGGTACTATGATCAATTGGTCCTCTTTAATAAAGAAATTAATGCAAACGTATATCGTCATAGTCTCTGGGAGTATTCTGAACGTTTCCACTGTTCATTTGAATGGCATTTGACACCTCATATAACGTTATCTATCGAAACCTGTATTAGGCGGACACCCTGTGTTAAGCGGACACTACAGCATTCCCCGAGGGTGTCCGCTTAATACAGGTTTCACTGTACCTAGAATAAAAACCTTGAAGAAGCACAAAAGAAGCCCGATCCCCTTTTTAACTCGTGGATTACGCGTAGCGTAAGGAACGAGTTATTGTGGACACTGCGATATGCAAGTGTGTCACTCAGATGTGACACCTTTCGTAATTACTCGGATCGCACGAAAACTTCCGATGTCAAAACAACAATTGTCGTAGATCGATCGTTCCCGTTCCGCGATCAAGAAGTGCTGAGCCTGCATTGTGCCCAGAGCTTCTGACGTTATGATTTTGTACCTTTCACAGGACGATAAGTTGTCTTCATGTGGAATTTGATATGTTTCAGATTAGCACTATGGCCAACTTTGAGACAGAAGTTTATGAATTTTTGAACCTTTTTTATTTATTTATTTATTTATTTATTTATTACAGATTCACTCCACTGCATAACAAGCAAATAATGAAATGAAATAAGCTAACACTACTTTAACACTACTTTAACAAACAAACAATAAAAGAAAAAAAAAGTTGTGGAGAAGGAGACAACCAAAAGCACCAATGCGCCATACTAGGGATGCCCCCACTACTTAACATATAAGAACTCTATTTCTCTATTTCTATTTGTATATATTTTGTAAAGATTTCCACCAACAAATTTCTTGATTTTTACAACAGAAAACGTGACTTGACGAACTTATTTGATTAGTTTCACAGTACACTATTGTATTCTATTTCGTTTAGTTTCTATAGAGCTTGTTTCACTCATCTGAGTTCTTCAAATTTGAGTTGCAATCTATGTTTATGGTACTATGATCAATTGGTCCTCTTTAATAAAGAAATTAATGCAAACGTGTATCGTCATAGTCTCTGGGAGTATTCTGAACGTTTCCACTGTTCATTTGAATGGCATTTGACACCTCATATAACGTTATCTATCGAAACCTGTATTAGGCTTTATATATACAAATAGAAATATAAATGATCTAGTTATCCTTAATAGAGCTTCACACATTTCTTTTAAAAGTTGCAATACTGTTTGATTCTCTAATATGATTGGGTAAACCATTCCATTCATCTACAACACGGTTAAAAAAACTATATTTAAAACCATCAGTTCTACTAGAATTTGGAACAAGGTCCTGTGTGCCATTTTTCCTCAAGTTATAACCTGTATTTCTGACGTCCTTACAAAATATGAGCTTATTTGAAATGTCAATATCATAATGTTCATTAATTACATTTAAAAAAAAATGTAACATCTCTAGTGAACCTCCTATTAGATAATGAAAACAATTTTAGCTTAGATAGTCTAGTATCATAATCATCATCAGACCTATTGATCCATCTGGTAGCTCTTCGCTGAACAGCCTCCAGTTTATCAATGTTACGTTTAGTATGAGGGTTCCAAGTTTCGTATGAATATTCTAATAAAGGTCTCACAAGACTACAATAAAGTGTGTTCATGGTATCAATATCCTTTAAGTCCCTACAAGTCCTCTTAACCAACCCTAAAACCCTATTAGCCTTAGCAGTTATTTTATCTACGTGTTGGTTCCATGAAAGATTACTAGTAGTAAATAATCCTAAATCTTTATACACATCAACACTTTCCAAAGGTTGACCTTCAATATTATACTCCCCAACTAATGGTGACTTTTTCCTGGTTATTCGCATGATCTTACATTTCTTGGTATTAATTCTCATCTTATTCATCTTACACCAATCTGAAATTTTGTCTATGTCACTTTGAAAAGTAGACAGATCTTCTTGAGTACTAATAACCCTATACATTTTACTGTCATCAGCATACAGAGCAATTGAACTGTCCTTACTAATTACCCCCGGTAAATCGTTGATGTAGACTATGAAGAATAATGGTCCCAACAAAGAACCCTGTGGGACACCAGAGGTTACGGAGGTTTTTCACTCGTCCAGGCGAGCTCTCGATACTGTCGTGACTCTCACAATTTTTTAACTTTTCTCACGACAAGACTCCCAATCTCATGGTTGTTAGGAAAATATCATTCTGAAATGAAATGTTTCTTTGTTGAATCAAAGCGGAAATGTTTACTGTTGCTCAATCGTAATTGATAATTCTCCTCATGTAAATGCAGAGAACTGCAAGCTGTACAATGCCGTCAGCAAGAGAGTTCACGACCGTTTTGCGAGGCATTTAAAATCGCTCATTGTCGGAGATGTGTTCTTCAATTTAATTGCGACGAAATGAGTTAAAGTGCCGCTTTTACCGTCAAAAAACTGCTTATTGCTCTCGAATATATTTCTTAATTCTTCATAAATAAAGCTCTACCAGCTTCAAAGGGTTTTAATTTTCTCCAAAGTGCCTTCTGGATCTGAATAACTAAGCGATTTTTTTAGTCCGTGAATGTGATGTTTTTCTGCAATGTTGTATCACGCTGGGCTCAGCTCAACATTAGTTTTCTTTGCAGAATGTTAAATTATTATCACGGATAGTGATTTACAGACCCAGAATTATAAGAATCAAGTGCAGCTTAAACTGAAGCTACATCAACTATGAAGAATTGCTTTGTGACTCAGTAAACTCCAGCTTAGTGTTTTTCTAAAGGGTAGTGTGAGTCTTTTGACTATAGCGCGTAGTTCCTCCCTTGGTAATAGCTTTTGAATAAGCTTAACAGTCTTTGGACTGTTTTGTTATTGCCACTTTGTAATCAGACAAGACCATGGTTTCGGTTATCCACACGAACCTCGTCAGTTGCCGGGTTGGCTTTGTGCTTAGTTGCTTTTACAAGAGCACCTTTAGTTGTTTTCTTCTCGTGGCGAGAACGGTACAGCCGTTTTTCCTACTAAGCTTTGACCTTGACATTAATACCCTCGTGGCGGATCGAATTTCTTGTTTTCTTACTGCCTACTGAACGTAACCAAATACGGAGTGTGAATTTCGATCCTCTTCTGCTTGAAACTAGAGGTGTGTTTTTTTGCAAAGCATTTCGTGAAAATTTTAGCACTTTCTTTTCTGGGAGAGTTCGGAGACTCTTCTCTGCGCGCGCACAGAGTTTCCGTACACTCCCTCTAACTGACTGGAGTGGATATATGCGTTCCTTCTTAGGTGTGCTATGTTGAGCTTTTAGTAACATTAGTTGTCGTGGCGCAATAGATAACGCGTTGAACATACACGTTAATAATAGTTCTAGGGTTCGACTTCCGCGGTTTTTTCTCTTTTTCTTTTTTATTTGGTCGTTTTGTTTTTTGTTTTCCTACCGTTTTTATTTATTTATTTATTTATTTCAAACATATTTTCATTTTTTGACAAACTGAAATTATACCGGTAGACTAATTGCAAGTTCATTGTCAGCTTTCATTTCTAAAAAGATAAATCGACTAGTTGGCCATAGGCACCCTTTGATTTGCCTTGGATCGTCCATTTTGTCTTGCTAGACTAAGTTACATGAGTAACACGTTCATCGTTGTAAATCCTTGTTATTCTCAAGCCATCTTGCCGTGTAACCCGTACTAAATTGTTATCTCAAGAATAAAGTGTTTCTTGCGAAACAACAACAGTACGTTTTTTTTGTTAAGGATGTGAATGAGGGCAGCCACAATAGTGTTTATCAAAGAGACTATTAATAAAAATGACAACTACGGTAAATTTATTTACTTTGAGATGATCGAGTCTATTTTGAAAATAAAACTTAATTAAAATGTATTCATCTGAACACACCAAATGGAAACACAGAATTTTTGACACTGTGCATTTCATTTTGGTATTTATTAAGTGAGAAGTTTATGATTCCAGAAGTATTGTTTATGGCTGTGTAGTGTTTATGGCCAGAAGCGATGTTGGATCAGTTTAGGTTTCTGGGAAACTGCCTACCCACACCATCCCCAGTAACCCATGTTTCTGCCCTTAAGTCACACGTCAGTGAGAAACATTGGTTAGGGGTGGGGTGGATGGCAGTTTTGAAAACGTTTTTCTTGTGTTTCTTTTTTTATTCAATATTTTAAATTTAGTGTTGCTTTTTTACTGGAAACCTAGTGGACTTTTCAGTATGGCACCCATTCTGCTGGTAAACAGTAGGATTACCTTTTGAGAAAGGGGGCATTTTGAATGCCAAGAAACTACAGCACATGTAAAACATATGCTACTCGCTGATTTTTACATGGGTAAAAATGACACTTTCTGGGCATATCTCAAACACAGGATGTTAGGATATCTAATATTAAGGTATCTTTCTGCTTCACGTGTTTTAATATCCGCCAAAGTACCTTTTATTTAGGGTCATCATTAAAAGGATGGCTTTTCATTACACCTGCAACATTTTGTAAGTGTTTTGCATGGTAATAATGCATCCTCGTAGCTTTTTTTTAGTTCTTGACCCTGTTCCTGCCAAAAGACCACCTCCGAAAGAGTCTTGACAATAATTATAATAATTGTTATTATTGTTATTATTGTGTCTGCGTGTGGCAAATGGATTGTACCGATAAAAGAAATGTTAGTGTTATGCCACAATGATATAGACGATAAATTCAGTTATTGTTTTCAATATGAACTGATTAAAATGGTCCTGAAAATGTCTTCATTGCAGATTTATTTGAGCAATCTTGGGGGGATGATTATAAATGTCTGCTCCTGACTCGCCAGATTAAGGAGATCTATTCTTTTCTTGTATTTTTCAATACCTGTTCATATACAAATTCAACGAGCACACATGCTTGAATTTTTTTTTTAGGTACTTTCCTGTGCATGATTTTTCTTTCGCTTAAATATTTTATGTAGGACCTTTTTTTTGGTTGTTCTAACCTTTTAGTAGTTAATCTCCTCGTACATACTAAGAGAAAGCATTCTTTCAGTTACTAAAGATTGCTTTACAAGAATTTGAACGACATGATAAATAGTATCAATGTTTCTACCAGGCGAAGCAAGATGAATTATCAGTATAGAAAGAGTTTCCTTAAATTTCATGGAACCAAAAAAAAAAACAAAGATAAGTATAATTCTTGCTTAATGATGCAAAACTTTTTTCACTTTACGGAATTTTGTACTGCAACAATATCTTTCAATATTTTAAACCCTTCGGACGTACCAGCAAAATCATACCCCCACCGTGGTACAAGGGCCGGTCTGATGGAACCCCTTTCTAGAGTTTTTTATATGCTGCGGTATTTTGAAAAGGCACTACTTTCAGTGGAAAACCTTTGATCTTCTCGACAAGATGAGGTATAATTTATGGTTGGTGGCGCTGCTGGAGGTCTGTGACGTCATCAAAAATGGTCGCCATCTTAGCCCCCATCTTGAATTTTACCAAGAATTAGAAATCAGGTAAAAACGCCGAGAATAGGAAATGTCTTGTGCTTGACATGTAGTATAATACCTATTAGTAAAATCCAACTGGTGGTTTATCATCAATGCTGTGTTCTGATTGGTTGAGCTACTACTAGGCTATATGTTATAGCCCACTAGTAGCGAAAAGCGCCGGATTTTTGGCGGCAAAAAAAATGATTAAAGTCTTGCTTTAAGTTGTTTTGTCTCGATATTTCTGAACAACTAGTTCGACTTTCCTAAAACAATTACTCCTCTCTCCCCCATGGCCTCTGAGTCAATAGCCCATTCGGCCTTCGGCCATATGGGCTCTTGACTCGGAGCCCATTCAGGCTCGAGGAATAATTGTTAAATACCTTCGTTCCATTTTATCTACAAGATTTACTTTTATTGTTGAAAGAAGTTGAAAAAGCATGCATTTTCACTCAAAACTGGCTTGACCACCTGCTACTTATGACGTCATATCTCGTAACCACAGAAACTGATCATCACTAAACTTGTCTCAAAATGTGCGAGAGGGACAAACAAACGGCTACTGAAAACGTTAGGTGCTAATTTTTAATCGTCTAGGTAAAAACACGGAAAAACCTAAGAGGGGGTGGAGGGAAAAACACAGAAAGACCTCAGAGGGGGATTGGCATCAACCCCCTCCCCCCTTTGTACGTCCGAGGTTTAAAAACTTGACTATTTAAAACACTGTGACGCTGTTATGTTAACAAATCCATATTGTAATGCATTACCACTGCTACTCATCATTAGCCATTTTCACTTCCTAATGGTTTCTTATCATTTGAAATGATTTAATGAACGCCGCTAGCTGATGCGTTTTCGAAGTTGTGTTGCTTATCTTTTTAAAGCAATTGTTGAAACCTCCGCACCGCTTTTTTAATAGAGTTCTATTAAAGCCTGTCATGGTCTCTCGAAAAACAGCTGCAATAAACAACGCAGAAATAATAATTTACAACGGCTTATATTCCGACTATGAAAACAGTAACTGGATACAAATAAGCTAACATGTCACAGTAAGTTTCACGTTATGAAGAAGATCAAAGTCATAAAAGCGAATCTCATAAATAACTAAACTTTATTACAAAGTGCGATGGAGTTATTACAAATTGCGACAGCTAAGTTCATTATAAAGTGCGACAACGTTTATTGCAAATCGCGAGATATGTTTCAAAGAGCGCCAGGGGGGAGGGGGGGGGAAATAATCATTACAAATTGCGACAATACTGAGAGGCCATCTTGCTCGGCATGCCTGACAGTAAGGCAAAGCCTCGTTAGCATTTTAAAAAGAATCGGCGAAATTATATACCCAATCAAGTGGTGGATTCTAAAGCGAACAGCCACTTAAAGGAGTTGTTCAGTCATCAGTGAAACAATATTGTCAACTAAGTTGTCGCCTTTTTCTACTCACTTGGAATTTCTTGAGCGAAGAATATTTCAAAATCTTTCTTATTCTCGAGCCGCCCGACCTTGTGGAGGTTTAAATATGTCTCAGCGGAGCTCCACGGGTGCGCGAGGCGGCGCGAGCTTAGCCTCGTAGCTAACAAAATTTGGTTCTTTATCCATCCGAGAAATTTAAATTTGGATAGTCACTTGTCCGTACCCCTGTCCATCTGTCTTCCGCACCACGAAAATGTTGTCAAAACAGGGTATCCGTTTACCAGTATCACATGACCTCATCGCGGGCTCAGATGTTGACCCATCGAAGTTTCGCACAATTTTAAAGAAACAAGAAATGCTAACACATCACATGGTTACGTCATTTCGCAAGCATAAGCCATAAGCGTAAAATGCTATAAGAGCAAATATTATTTGCAGGCTAATTGTAACGCTTAAGACTGATATAATAGTGGATAGGTGATATCATCTTCATTTCAGTGAACGCGTTGTCAAAATGGTAGACGTATTGACCTTTCGCCTTTTAAGTCGCTCGCTTTGAGAAAAAAAAAATCACGCATGCATGTTGTATACTTTATTAGGAAAATGTGGCGCATTTGATGTTGATATGCTCTTCAATCAATTTTTTGTGTAAAATGCGAGTTTATCGCAATTTCGCCCATTACCAAAATCAGTAGCCTCCCACGCAGACATTCTTAGGGGTTCGTGACGCGTTCCTGCCCCCGTGAGAAAAGTCAAACAGTTTTAAATTTTAACAATATCACCTCAAGCATGAAGAAATGCTTAGTTTTCTTAACTATTTAAGTAAATCTAGATTATTTATAAATGAAATGGCGGCTATTTTAAAATTCACAACTGTTCTTTAACGGGGCCGCATGGCATAATGTTCATTAATGAATTTATTATTCGAATGTTGAATCCGTTGGTAGTTGTAGATTTTAGATTCATCTGCATTCCTGCATGCATAATGAGCAGTGAATTCACACTCGAGAGAGAGCAATGAAATTTCTACCTACTCAGATTTCTTGAATTTGATGTAAATGTCTTCAAAGCAATTTTATCCATTCAAAGAATTTTCAATCTGACCGAATACAGAGAGGTATCGTTAAAAAAATCACTGCTCATTATGCATATGTGAAAGAAGGTAGATTTGAAATACTGGGGTCAATTTAATAAAACTTTTACAAGTGTAATTTTAAGTGTAGCTATTGTTTTCAGATCCTAAGACAATAGCTACACTTAAAAATTACACTTGTAAAACTTTTATTAAATTGATCCCTGGTTGCGGCAACGACTCTACGTATCGTACAACGAATTTATTTTTTAAACGAATCGATTCATTAATTAATGGGATCTACAGGTGTAAGCTTGACCTGTATAACATAGCAAGAACCCAGAGGGGTTGCAACTGCACCTTCTTGTACCACGGGTGAAAAAGTCCGAGGGTTAAAGACTGACGTGAATTTATTTCTTCTTTAACAAATTATCTCGTGAAACATTGGTACGTGTATCTTGGGACAGGAAAGAATATTTATCAATGTAGGAGCGTAAGAGTGTGGGAAAACAGAGTTCTAGTCGTTGAGGAAGATGTGATCAGTCATTATCATAGGACGACAAGAGTATCGTCTACAGAGGCAGGGTACTGTTTTGCTACGTATTTCTTTACCAGTGTTATATCCAACCTATATACTGAGCAGCATGCATGTCATAATGTCGAACTTTAAACCTGATGTTCAACTGAAAGAATACAAAATATAACGTATTTTTTATTCTACTCTTGGAGAATTATTTTCATAGTCATATTTTTGAAAGTAGTCACGTACTCATGAGACGACCTCATCTGGAAAGATAGACTGCAAAATAGTCCGTATTTTTGCGTATTCAAGTACGCGCGAGCAGTCCAACGAAAGGTCTAGAACGAGGCTGAAAAAAGAGAGCGAGACTGGGGAGAGACGTTAAAAATTCGGACTGACCGTTTTGCATACGTCAGTTTCGTTCGAATTACCCGCTTCTCCCAGCCACGGGCAATTCCCATTGGCTAAATTTCGATGCAAGCTGTCAACAAGCTGTCAAGTAATGTTTTCAACAAGTCATTCGCGATATTCGTACCACGCGTGATGAATTGATTTCTAAAGCTTTTGCTGTAAAATGACGGATGTTGATTGCCTGGATTTGCTCGAGCAAGAACTGGGATTTGTTTTAACATCGTAGCAGAAGGAAGCTTTGGAGATGCTGCTCAGGGGAAAGGATGTTTTCTGTGTCCTACCAACAGCCTTATTTATCAGATGTTTGTTCATGCAAAGAGTTCTTCAAGTTCCGTGCAACGGCGGACAGTCATCGTTATCACACCTCTGTAAAAAAGGGGGATCGGTAGAAAACACACGACTTTTACCTGATGCCAAAATAATTGTTTTCTTTGTCGAGTAGATTAAGCTTTGGAGGAAAACGTCTTGACTGGGCAAATGTGAATTTTGGCCGCTTATTAAATATATTTCATACTGAGAGGTCGTGACACGCATATTGATTTTCTCTGGTCGGCATGATTTGCCCACTGATGCAAGAGCATTTTCTTTTTTGGCCTCTTTAGAAATGCAAAGTTCTTCATTGCGGTTGATTAAGGGTTTTAGGTTGTTTCATTTCTCCAAAGTGCCTCCTGGATTTGAATAATTATAAGCCATTTTCTTTGTGTCCATGAATGTGACTTTTTCCAGCAAGGTTTTCTCACGCTGGGCCCATGCTCGTTAGCGTCTTTAGCAGGATGTTTAAATTCTCACGGATAGTGATCTGATTTATAGAGCCAAATCCCGAAGAAGTGGATTGGAATGAGGGGATTTATCCATTCTTTTCAATCGAAATAATTGTTCATTGTCAGTTGGCGTGATCAGTTTTTCTCTAATTTGGGAAAGCATCGCAACCCAGTTTCTAACCTTTGTTCCGCCGGAGAGCAAACTCTTGTGGAGAAAGATTCTCCTTCCTCGAGGACAACGAAAAGTTCGTTTTTCAGTAGATCGGCCAACTTTGGTAATGTTTCTCCTTTTCTGGTGGGGAAAAAAAAACACATTTTCGGAGCTTACCCATCCACTCATAAAATTGCCGAACTGTGTTTTGAAATTCTACAATTTATCCGAAGCGCTCGGCTCTTTCGGCTTACTCCCCCCTCGAGGAGCAGGCACAGGCTTTTTTTACTCACTGCCACTTCCACTCATTTTTGATCCTCTACTTTATATACTACATTTCACAGAGAAGCAATGCTAATGCTAGGTTTTTTTTCTCTCGCCTCACACGCCTTACGGGCGTGTGAGGCTCGCGCGCACTTCGCGCTTAAGACTCTTACGCCACGCTTTACCGATTTCTTTACTGATTTCGAGAAAAAAGCCGATTGTTTTGCATTCTACTGGAAAGAACATTTTTCTCACTTTCTCTCGGAGAAAGACGTATAATACGGTCAAACATCAGTACTATGCAGTAAAATCTCAGTACCATCTTGTTCAATCCCCGATATCAGGATCTAATAATCTTGAGAGCATAGTTTAAAAAAAAAATTGCGAAATCGTTAAGAAATACTGCATAAACCCGAATGAAAGATTGTATAGTGTTCCTAGTCAGACTTAGAGTTTGCTTAACAGCAAAAAAAAGGCCGAAATTACCTCTAATTTTGCCTATTTTATCAATATTAGTTGTATTGTTTGTTTATCAGTTTTCTCAAAAATGCCGCGCACCTCACCTTGACCTCTAAACATCAACTTTGACATCTTACCTGAATGGCAACTTACTTATATTCTTTATTTTATTTTATTTACTTTTTATGAAAGAATCCCTTCTTATTTGAACATACCATTTTCAGTAAATAATATCGTGAGCTGGAATCCCCGGTATTGAATAAAACCATCAGAGCGAAATGTTATTAATGCGTAGTTTCCATTGACCAAAACTACCTTCCCACTAAGTTCGCTCCCACAATATGTACCAAGTGCTCTGTTGTTATCATCTACAATCCTCAAATAATCATACCTAGAGGGGAAAAATTATGTTTTTTACTTTTCAAGGGCAGTTAAATTCATAGAAATAACCCTAACCGCCAAGAGAATATAAAAGCCTTCTATGTTCTCCTGCCTCAACTAATTGCGAGTCGTTCTTTATGGTGGAGTTAACGAAACTCTAAACGTTTCTGCGGAATATCAAGCCGCCGATCAAATTCTTTCATTTTATGTTGCACTTGAGTCACTCCCGAGCAGTCGAATTGCCCCAGTCTACAAATGGCAATTAACGTTAAACAAAAGGCTTTTATGTTCTCTTGCTTTCGACCTACTTACAGATGACAAAGGCCTGTAAAAGGGATTTCACTCATCTCAACTCACGTAAAAGCCTTGAGGCGTGAAATCTTAATTTGGATTTTCAAAAAGCTATGGCATTTTCCAGATCGAAAACCATATCATTGGTCAGATCTCGATTTAGCCAATGAGAGGTCTCTACACCTTTTGAGCCTATCTACGAGCACCAGCAACGAACATTCGATTTTGTAAATAATAGTTTATGAATTTTGTTCATTAGGCTGCGAAACAGCCGACTCCCATCGCTCTCTGCCGCTAGGAACATTTTGAGAGAGAGCCGTCTGCGCCGAAACAACAGAAATACCATACTGATGACGTAAGAACTGTCACCTGGTCAATGGCTAATGAATGCACTGTTTACGCAGTATTTTAGGAGAAGAAAGAATCGAAGAAATCGTAGAAATTATATCTTTTTCGGAAGAAATCTTTCACAAAATATCATGGTTTCTATATGTGTTACTCTACTTCAATTTTTTATCCGAGAGCAAATGACACATTTCAGGGACCCCATTTTGGGGGTGGTTTGGCTCCACTTAATCTAACAGTGCGGGAAGGGGATCGTTAAAATCTTGCTATGGCGTTAAATTTTGCTTGTTGTGGCAGAAAACGCTGTGTTATGTCAAAGGAATTATGATGGCTTTTTGTGTTATTTCTTTTATCTAATAATTACTATTACTTTCCAAATCAACATTCAAAGTTTTGTTGATTTTCAGCCTTGAATTAAGCCCCGCAACGCGAGCGTTGGATGGGGTGAACCAAAATTGTCTCAAAAATTCGAGAGTTTTAAATATACAGTCTAGCGGATTGGGGCCGTTAAGTACAGGTACATGAAAGTCTTTCAACTCACAAGAAATGAGCGAAATCTATTTTTCACGCCATGTCGACCAGACCGCTAATTTACTAGCAAATACTCTTTAATTCTTTTAAGAATTAAAGAGTATTAAAACGATTAAAGAGTATCAGTGTGTTTTACATTCTTCTTCTTACATTCTTAATTTAACATTAGAGGGCTATTCTCATTGGCCGGTGTTTTTCCCGGCGGGATATACTTACCTGCCTGGCCTGGGTTTTGAGAAGCCTGATTTTGTCTTATTTCTAGGCCTAAAATCACAGATCCGCAAACTTGCAGCGTACAAGCCGAACGTCGGAAGTCGTGAGTATGTTTTGACCAGCAAAAATGTTACGTTTTAGAGTAACAAGTATTACTTCAAGTTACGTTTCTATTCTACTCTTACCAAAGCCGAGTCAGTTAAGTGGTTTTCAATTGTTTGTCATCTGTCACGTCAACTTTAAATGGCAAAAGTGAATCTGTACCACGTGACCAAGTTTTTCCTTTTCTTGACGTTAACGGTTCATGACTTCTACAAAAAAGTTAATTAAATTGTTTCACGCCAGTTTTATCCATAAGAATTGATTTGAGCTGTTTTTACCCGCTATTTTTTATTTGAGATATTCTCAACTTGAATCTAACGTTTGCCGTTTGCAGTTAACGTGACTCTAAATCTCTCTATTGTTAAAAAATTACTCACCCGCATTCCAGTTCAAGAGTTGAAAAACTGATCTTCAGTGCCTTTCCTGATGGAATAGAAACGTTGTACACACAGTGCACGTTATTTGGGTATTTTCTTGGAAATCCAGGACTTGTCAAGGTGTTGTTTACCACAGAACCACATTCTACAATTCAGATTGTAATTTTACACGTCAACTTGCTTGTGTTCTCTTAATCAATAGAGAACTTTGAGGTGTCGCCCTCAATGTTCTTTTTTCTACGGTTTTTGCTTTTTCAAAAATTTTAGATGACATAATAACTAATTAACACGAATTTCCTAAATCCCACTATTTTCCCACAGGTTTAAAAATGCAATGTCGTACTCAACTTACAGGGTATCACCTGAAATCAAATCTGACCTAGGGTGATTGAGTTTTTGAACACAATAGGTGGATCACGAAAATTGCCAAAAAAACAACTTAAACAAGAAAATTTGCGAGATGTTTGATAGTTAAACACTAGTTTCTGCTTTCTCAATGTCAGCTGATTGGGTGGACGGACAGGAGAAAAATAGAGGCGTAGTCATGATATTCTGCGCGATAAAAATACAAGGGAACCCCCAAAAAACGCGGTGAAGGTGAAGATGTCCGTAAACAACTTTTTTCATGGAAGATAAGGTATTGCAAGTGTGTAGTTCCATGTTTTGCTAAAGTTCTCCGTATATTCCTATTAGCATAGTACACACTGCCAAAATAGAGATCAGACAATGCTTGAAAGACCATGAAGTGGTCGCTTAAAAGAGGTTAAAACCAATGGAAATCATTAAACCGTCAGACCCAAATACTGGTCGCAGTCGCTTACAAGAGGTGGTCGTTTACTAGAGGTACCAACTGTAGGGCTTTCACTGGGAAAGTTTTGGTGTTTTGGTTAGATGGTCACTTATTTACGAAAGGCAGTCACTTACATAGGTTGGACTGTACAATATACTCACTTGAATCAGCACTCTGAGTTGAACTGTAACACAGCATCAGCGATAGCACAAATACAAACTTCATCCTCCTGTTTAAGTAAAACGTGATGTTAAGGTGTTGTTCAGAAGGCCGCGGGAGAGGAGGGTAAGCAGAATCAATGAGTTTCCCTGTTACAATTGTTGAATAAAATAATTATTAACTCTTCTTTCCCTTTTTTAATAACTTCGAGGAAAACAATCAGGGGTACCCAACGACGGTTTGCTTCAAAATACGTTGAAAACACTTTTTAGGCTATCCAGAGTACTTTTAGATCTCTAGAAATGCATTCTAAGCGGCGCTACAAAATTTGTATCTGTTCGGTCATCCTAGGGGATATTAAATCTTTTCGAAATTGCAAGGGCTTCAGTATTTTTCTTCCGAAAATTTTAGGTGTAATTTAACGTTTTACGAAAGTAAGAATTTTTCTGATTCCTCTCTCCATCACAGTAGTTTAGAATCCGAAAATTTTAGGTTTCGTTTTTCTACGAAAAGTAGTACAACCTGGGTAGTAAAATATTAAAAATTAAACTTCTGAAAATCGTAGGAAATTTATTAGAAAAGCTTGGAAAATTGTACATGAATAGAACGTTCATCTAGAAATTTTTAGCCGTCGTCAAGCAAAAGAAAATTTTACGCAAAATTTGCTTCTCCGACAGATATTTTACAGAAAACGGTCGTTGGGTGCCCCTGAACAAGAAAATGGAAAATTTAGTGGCATTTTATGGTTGGTACAACTCAATCCCGTTACTTTTTCTCGTACCAAAAAAATACTACCATTTGAGTTTGACGGAAAATTTTCACCGAGATCGCCGTATTTCCGTATGCGTTCTAGCCAACCGCTGTTTTCCTTTTGACTAAGTGGGTAAAAATAATGTTCGAACAATTTTTAAATTTTCGCATTTTATAGACATCACTATTCACTCCCTCAAGTCATTTAACGTCTGAAAGGCGGACAGCAAATATTTATGAATTTAGATAATTTTCTTTTCAAATGATCCCCTGGCTACATTTAATGACACCTCTAATTGGCACAACGATCACGGCATATGCCATCAGTTCCACTATACACGAAGTCTCTTTATTCGGTTTAAAAGGAAACTATTGGAATAGAAATAGTAACACAAAAAGAAATTGCTTCGGTCCATGATTATTAATTTTAAAGAAAACAAGAAATGGGTGATGAATAAAATTACAACTTTTTAAATCTAGTAATGGTATCCCTGGCAACGTGTATTCTTAAAATGACATACTGGGAAAAGGTGGCAAAAAGACCAATTATGAAATAACAGTCAGTCCGCTAGAAATAAACATCAGCATCTGTTTCGGGTCACATGTATTGCCGCGTGTTCACTTCCGTTTTAATTGTGCTGGTTTTCGCTGCGTTTTCACCCGTTCTTTTAGAACATCTCGGTCTTCAGCTTTTCCTTTTTGATAATGCTTGATGTGGTGCAATTTTACCCCTAGTTTGATTTTTTTTTTGTCCTTTTATTCGCAATTCATTGCCTTATAATTCTGAGCAAGATTCTGAGAGCTGATTGGCTAACTAAAGTGCATTAATGGCGTGGAACGCACCATTTTCAGTTTTTTTCACGCATTGATGACATCTTTTCTCTTCAGCGATGTTCTATAAAAATAGTCAGAGTTTTTTAACTTTAAATTAATTTACAATGTGATTAAACTTTCATTTGAAATCTTAATATTCAGTTTTGCTTATGTTGCTATTTGAAAATAAAATATATTTCTAAACTTTTTGCAGCTGGGACCGTTGTTGTTCAAATAGAAATCGTCGCTTTTGCAATGCAGAGCACTCAGCTTAGTTTGAATATTCAAAGATTTAGAGACTTCTTGTTCTTGCTCTCTTCTTGGGATGCAAAAAGACCAGACACGAGAGATCGGCGGAAATAAAGCCGAATGAATGAAGCCACAAGATGAGTGTACAAAGACGGAAATCTTTATGTTATACTGCGCCTAGTTATAGTTCGGTATTTGAACTTCTCTTTTTTTTTACAGCCAGCCTGTCCGTGTTTTGGCCGGTAAGGCACTGACTCGGATAAAGGCGGATTCCCACTGTCGCATAATTTTTACGTGCGTACGCACTTAAATTTTACGCGCGTAAATAAAATAGATACAATGTATGAAAGGACACGCGTAAACGTAAAAGTTGAACCTCGCTCAACTTTCACGTTTTACTCGTGGCCTTTCATACATTACCTCTATATCATTTACGCGCGTAAATTTTACGTGAGTTTGCACGGAAAAATTTCGCAACAGTCTTAACCCTTAACTTAGTACAACATTCAAAAACAGAGAATAAATTAAATTGAAACCGAGGGTATAGAATTGAACAACTACATGTGCATATTTCCACTTTCCGGAGAAGTCCGCGAGCGAGACTCTTCTGTGTATTTACTCGTAAAGGATATTTACCCGGACCGGAGCGCAGTACTGAAGAACACGGCATTGACACTACAATCAGGTTGAGGTCTACTGTTTATAAGTAACATAACTCGGTATAACTTATTCCCCTTTGTGGTATTTTCTTTTTATATAAAGGCCATATGCCTATTGTACGTTGCTTTTAAAGTTTTGCATAAACCATTGGCATTAAACTGTACTACAATCATGAGCTTTGATCAATTTTTATCGGCAGCAACTCTTCCTTTCTTCTCAGTCTTATAATTAATGCCAGATGGACATTCATGAAATAAAAAAGAGAACAAAAAAAAAGAAAGAAAAAGTAAAGTAAGTTAAGGATATTCCTTTCGTTTCATGGAAAGTAGTTTTTAAGTCTCAAATACCTGAAAGATCATACAGCATTAGGAATGTTGATCCTGAGTTTTAGCCGTAGGGAAAGCTTGAAGCTGAAGGAAAAATTCTGTTTTATCAACAGGAACTTTAAAACGTTTCCAGCTGCTGTTTATAACAACTTTGAAAACAAAAGCGTTTGACTGAAACGAGCATTAAGTAAAACGTCAAGTAAATTTGGCAATTGTAGGAAATTCACCATATTGAAATGGATCGATAATTCCTCAGCAGGTTTTTACAGCGTTATAGACTGAAGCTATTAATTATTTTTGTATCCCTTTTGAAAGGGCAAAAATATAAAATAACGTTTTGAAAAAGAAGAAAATACCATTTTACCCTCTGTAGAAAAGCGTGAAATTTTACCAAAAGATTTCATGCAGATAAATTTCGCATAATTTATGCATGCATTTTAAGAAAAATAAAAATTTATGTATATTTTTGCAATAATATTGTGTTTTTTGAAGGAAAAAGCTAATAAAAGCGGTTTCCTCTGACATCGCAGAGACCGACAATATGCCTCAAATAATGAACGAAGCATAATTTACTATAAATTCATTTTTATAGCGCCACCAGCTTCGATTCAGATTAATTTAAAAACTTTATCGTCAATTTGTGGTTCAACTCCCAATATTTACTTCATTCTAACGCATTGATGGGCTCCTGATGAGAAGCAAGAATTGATGACGACCAGGATGTATTCAAACTTATTCAGGGGCAGCGGGTGAGGTGAGAGTAGTTTATCAAATTTTTACACTGGACCCATGTTCATAAAAAATGACGCCTCTTCCGGTACTACTAGGTGCTGATCTAAGGCCAGTTGCATAGATATAACAAATGCACAGTTACAGTCTGAACTTATGCAGTTGCGAAAAAAAAAGCCTGAAAAAATCGGGGGCTTGTCCGGATTAACCCTGACTGTGACACCGAGGCAGGGCTCTAACCAGTTTGCATCGGCAAGCCATGCCACGTAACTGGAAGCTGATCATTAAATTTGTTCGTATTATACCCGGGAAAGATGAAGATGAAATGACAAATACATGAATTTCCTATATTGGAACCCCGGAATGAGGAAAAAAATGCAAGATTGTTCCTGTTAAAGACGCAACGTATGCCCGCGAAAAGCTCTGCACCAGTATCGTAGAGGTCATTGTTCGAATTGCAGCAAACGAAAGTATCTAAAACGTCTACCATCCTCGAAAAAGCTATTCCAGTAATACTTTTTCGAACAAAACAAAAGAATTACCACAATTAATCAAACCACAATTACCAAATTGCCTATTTGTAGAGAGTGACATGCATGTTTATTTGTTGCTGCTGCCGGAAGAGTTCCTGAACTTTCTTGATTTACTGATACTCAACAATTTCTTTCAATGTTAATTCAGGCACAAAGAAAAATAAAAACAACAACAACAAATCCAAGACTTGAAGAGGTATTTCAGTTAAATATCAAGTGTAACGGTTTTGTTGGTGTCAGCAGCAAAAAGCGCTATTGTAAGACTGGAGGACACTGAGTGCAGAGGACGAGAATAAACTGAGTCGGGATTAGCTCAGTCGGTAGAAAAAAGCTTGACAGCAGAGCGGGAGGCCGTTTGGGTTAGATTCCTGGGGCCGGACCAATACTAAGGGTTTAAAAAAAGGTCAGTGCCTTCGTCCTAGCTGCAAACGGCTAGACCTTCTCTTGCCCTCGGATGAACACGTATAAAATGAAGTCCCGTTTCCAGTGAGTAGGAGACGCAAAAATAGTGTCCCCTGCCAAGTATACTTTCGTGCTAAATACATTGACACTGAAATAAAGTGACTGTATTTTTTTTTAATTCACCCCTCTCAGTCATTATGTTCTCTGGACATCATCTTGCTTTCACCTAATCTGGATATAAATCGAGAGTAGCCAATTTTGTCAGTTTCTGTATATTTGATTTCAATTGAAAGCTGTAACGTAAATTAAATTGCGTATCAGTCCTTTCTGAGTAATACATCCAGAGTCGCATATCAAACAAGCTTTTAGATCCGCAAGAAATGACCCATCTCTTCCTGTCAAAAGTCAAATGAGAGGTCGCATTAGCGGCAGGACACGCAATACCTTCCGGGTTATCCATCCGTCCTTTTTTCCTTTTCTTGTCGACGGAGAAAGCTCACATGCCATGCACAGGCGAGAAAATCCCCGTGTATTAAAGACCCTTTACCCTTTACCCTCGCCTCAGCAGTAAAGAGTCTTTGATACGCGGAGATTTTTCCCGTTCATTCACCCGACGGCTATGCCATGTTGATGAGCCCCAATAAGGGCGAAACAGCTGTCCATGGCTGCCACTGTCCGGGTAATATGGCTGCGCGCATGCGTGAGTTACTGGCTAGGCCGTGGGTTGGTGTATGTGTGCCCCTTGCTTTAAGTTTGTCTTACAAAAGATATGCAAAAGTAAGGTTTACATGAATCATTACCCAAACGTCATTTTAAGGAATGTTATGGTATTTTCTGCAATGGTTTACTTGGAGCCTCCATATCTGCTGTACCCTTGAGTCAACCCATTCCCGTAAAGAATTATTTTTAGAACAGACTTTCCCGCGAAATTAATGTGTTTTCGAGGACGTCCGCATATTTCTGTAGTGAGAAAAAATGGCGACGAAAGAGGGAAATTGGTCGACAAGTTTACTCCTTGTTCCATCACCGTAGCTCCTGCCTCTGTTCCTTCCCTTACAACTGAGGAAAGCTGGTTTCGAGTTAATATAAATAATATGTAATCTGGCTTAAAAATATTTTTATACCGTAAACTGCCGCCTGTAAGCCCTGGGCTTATACAAGTTCGTAAGGGGTTTTGGGTGGGCTTATATCCGGATGGGCTTGTAAGCGGACGAAAAAAATAACGTTTCGAAATGAGCAACAGCACTGTTGATCGACGTATGATTTAAATTTATTACTCTTACAATTGAAGCCTTAAAAAGGCAGCAATAAATCGAATTTAGTTAAATTTCAAAACAAAATCAAAACTGTAACTGGGGCTTATATCCGGATGGGCTTTAGCCTGTGCCAAGCTCTCAGATAGTATAGTGCGAACGTATTAAAACGAGCAAAGCGAAAATAAGACGCGCACGACTTGGGAAAGGGGGCGGTGGCGGCGTCCTGTCTCTCCCCAGCTGCCGCACGTTTTTCGCATTTCTTATAACTGAACGACTTTCCACCACCATCTCGGAGCCTGGAACAGGCTAGATGGGCTTTTAATCGGATGTATCTTTGTTTGCATGTAGGTGGGCCTATAACCGGGGGGGCTTATAAGCGGATTGGCTTATAAGCGGCAGTTTACGGTAAGTTGTCACAAGACATGAAAGCTACAAAAACCCTTTGAGTTCAGAATTTTCAAACTCAGGAAGAAATTAAACACTGTTTGGCAATCACACTATTTCTCAAGATCGGGCTCAAGGTGTTACAAGATTTCATGGCCGCAGCAAAAACTTGTAGACCTCATGAACCGCAAAGGTAATATGCAGGAGGACGTGACATGCAGAAACATCTAACTTTCGCAGTGAAACCTCTGAGAACCTTTCTTTCATTCAAGGATTTCAATCTTTTGAAGTCGTTAGCCCCATCGGCTCGCTCCTTTTTTAATTTTATGACTGCCTGTTATTTTCCTTGTTTACATGTTACTTAGTTTCTTAGTAGCAAGAGAAAAATACCAGGCTCAGTAGATTCTGTATCGACAGTTGTTTTATTGTGTGAATGAAACCCTCAGTATGTTAGGTACACAACAGTAAATTTCGCTTTTAATTCGATTTCATTCTTGTTGAACATCTCGTTTGTTTTGTTTGATACGTCCTCTTGAAATATTTGCCGTTGAGATTGTACGTTATCAAAAGCCGTTTTCATCCACAGCCACATTAATTTGGCTTATAAAACTCTGTTCATAATTCGCGACCTCAGATCTCGCACAATTACAGCCGCTGCGCAAGCGAAAGATGCAGCCCGTGTTCGATCTAACACAGTTGGAGCAACATACGTTTTACTTCAAAATTAACTGTGGGTTGATGCAGTGTGGTCCTTTGTGGAATTTGTAAAAAGCTCCAAAGCATTGAACAAGTGAGTTAACCAGTAAGAAAGTAACTAAAGAGCTTGATTTTCACAGGTAACCCAGGCTCTGTGATAGTACCACAGTACGGTTCCAGTAAAATTGTTGTTGTCCTTGCCTTCTATTAAGTATTTTTTCAGCACGGTAGGGTGGCTTTGGGCAAATGATGTATCGGTCCCCAGAAAGGTCACCTCAGGACTCCCGGGAAGGATTTTTTTGGTACAGTGCCCAGGCCTCATTTTCCTGGCCGCGCGTTGATCTGGCCCGGCTGCTTCGGCGAGCATATTCTCGGTCTGTTTGGATTATCTGGATTATATCCTTCGAGTTTGTCAAAGTCTGTTGGATTTGTTTTTCTATCTGGGAAAGTTTCATTGGTTTCTATATCTGCTGCTATCCTATTTCTACGATCCTGGCGTGTTTATTTCCGTTGGATTTCGAATTTCGTGGAAAAAGTTGTCTTGAATGAGAGCATGTCGGCGAAAATGGCTCTTCGTGTTTCCTATATTATTGTATATTATTATTGTAGATAGAGTGAATTTGAACAAATTACTGCAAATTATCACGAAACTTCGTTGGAGCAATAAGAACAACAACAATTAACTGCAGAGTAAGTTTTATTGATCTTTATTTAGTATTTCCTAGAAACTTTAGCATGATATTTTTACCCCATACAAACACTGTAATTTTACTGGAACCGTACTGTGGTAGTATCACAGAGCCTGGGTTACCTGTGTATTTATTTACCCGCTGCCGAGTCGAGGGCCGGAACTGAGTTGTTGGTGATAAAACTTATGATATAAAGCCGACTGTCAAGATTACAAGCAAACTTGAAGACGTCGCGTGAGTGTATCACCTTTTTCTTTTTGTTATTAGGCTTTAAGCGCGTATTTTTAAGCCGATAGAAGATCAGAACTATCATAAACTCTTTCACGCTGGCTACCGCCATTGTTGGCAGCAATCCAAATCGCGCTTCTGTGACTCTGCGTGTGACGTATGATCATAGCTCTGTTCTGATTGGATATTACTAAGAAGGCGTGAAAAATATTCCGCGAAAGCTTTTTCTAATATATAGATTTAGCCAGGGCTAAAAGCGAAGCTCTCGATAATATTTATAGTTTGTTCAAACAAAATATAAAATCGTGTATGGCTAAGCGGCGAGGGCATCGCCGGAGAACGGTTAAAAAACAACAATAGGTCTAATTAGCAAAAAAGCAACTTTGCACACGCAGCACACGTTTTTGTACATTTCGTTGCCGTTGTTTTGCACAACTACAACGTGAAACTTCCAGAAACATTTTTTATGGAGGCAATGTCGTAAGTGTTCTTGTTCACTTTTTTTCACTGCTGCCCATTTTCTCCTTGCATTGATGGCCGATAGCATTGTCACCGCGGCTACAAAATTCTCATGCTGATGTTGTTCCTCCAACAGAAAAATGTCTCCTTTTTTTTTTTGTCTGTCGCTCTAGATCTCTGTCGCCCTTTTTCTCGTTGAGTTTCGCTGGCCTATCGCTTTTTCTCTGTCTTTCTCTTGCTCTATAGTCCAAATTTTTTGGACATGACAATTAATCCAAGCTTAATACGCGGACACAGCAGAAACAATTTCCGCTTTCTTCCGATTTTGGGTTTCGTCTTTATTGACTCTTTGGCTGACTCTGCTTTACAAGACACGGGTGGCTATGCGATTTCCTGCCAAAATAACCTCGAGTTACATTTGAGTTGCCATACTTGTTGATTGAGTTAGTTAACATTGGTATGCCTGTGGTACGGACGCACGGTCGGGCGTACGGTCACGTGGTGATTACCAAATTTTCTGGGATGGCTAGATTACCACATTTTCTTACCCATGGTGTTGCACTACGCGCGCAAGAGCTCCGGAAAGGGTTGACTCCAAGGGCTTATATGGGAGATGAAGGCCCGTTCCAAGCGTGCCTATCGCCCCACTTCACCTCACTCCCCCAACCAGCAGATTCATGCATACAAAAACTCCAATGTGAACAAAATTTGCGTTGCAGATATAAGATTCTTTAGCTCAGTGGAGATTGTTTTTGTCTGATTCACCATTCTCACATTGCCCATATCGACCTACCATCTTGTTTAGCTCCCTCCCCCACCCCCCCCTCCCCCCGGTGAAATTGGAAACAATGGTCGTGGTGAACGAGATGTATTAAGGGCAATGTGACAATGGTGAATGTGTTTTCAAAAGGGATTTTTTTCCCTCTTTAAATCAAGCAACCCCTTGACCAGAGGGTGAATGGAAGGCTCCTAAAGTTATAAAGTAGATATTTAAGAATTTCTTTGTTTCAGTTGGTTGAAAAGTTTGTTCCTTTAGCCTTGTATTTGTAGCTTTGGTTAATAACGTCGTGGTCGATTCTGATTCGATTCGTGAGTAAGAAAAAAAATGAACTTGTCCATCTCATAAAAAAATGAAGTTTCTACCTGAAGAGTGTGAGCGGCTTGCATTAAACGAGGTGGGTATCATAAATCACCTTGACCAAAATTCAATCCATTGCACGTATATGCTAAATTATTAGTATTTACTAACATCTGCACTAAAATTAAATTCATTGAATTTATATTCGCAGTATACAGTTTATTTAAGATCTTCTGCAAAAAGGTATAAAGTTACATCCCTGGCAACCACGTTTTATTTTTATCATCTGAAATCAGTCTTCACTTCTATTCAGCCAATCTCCTGTTATTTTGCGGCTAGCATGAGAGTCTGAGTTATATTCCATACGAATATCATCAATTATTAATGTAACTCATGCTGATAATATCAAAATATCTGCGGTACGAAGTTTAGCAGATATTTGTTTTCTGCACGTTCTGAATTTGGTATTTTCATTGTGTTTTTCAATGAAGTGTTCAGTAGTTACGTAATACGTGTTAACTGCGTTTCATATATAAGTTGTTGTCAGTCAGTATGTTCTTCCTTCGGGTCTGCAACGCCACACGCTACAACACTGCTCTTTTATTTTTATGTTATGGATTTTATTTTCATGTTTTTCTGTATGTTTTCCCCTTTTTTCAGTGCGGGGATTTTGGTCATTTGAGTTCCACGTGCTTGAAGCCTGCGGATTCTTCGAAGAGTAGCTCTCGACGCGATTGACTAGATGGCGACTCGTCGACCTGTGATGAAGTTGAGTGTGATTTGATTCATTTATTGTCTTGTTGTGGCGACGAGTTTAGGGCGAAAGGCGGAAGCAGTGGCGTGAAAGGTCGCTTGCAATCTTCGTTTAATTTTTGGGTCGAGACTTTAGATGCACCAGATTTTGTCCTTGATATGATTAGGCGCGGTTACAGATTGCCGTTTGCCGAGTACCCCTCGCAGTGCTTTTTGAAGAACAATAGATCAGCTCTTCAGCATCCGGAATTTGTCGCTGATGCTATTAGCGAGCTTTTAAGTAACGGCTGCATTGTTGAGCACGAATCCCCCCCGTATTGTGTTAATCCTTTGACAGTCGCTGTTGGGAAGAAGCTTCCCCTGGTTATCGATCTGAGACACGTAAACAATTATTTAGTAAAACCTATATTCAAGCACGAGGACTTACGATCGCTTTCTCAAGTTCTCGATGAAGGACACTGGTTTTTCTCTTGGGACCTTAAGTCCGGTTACCACCATGTCGATATTTGTCTCGCCCGCCAAAAGTACCTTGGTTTCGCGTGGCCTTTTTCTGGCGTTGTCAGATATTTTTCCTTTACAGTACTGCCTTTCGGGTTAAGTAGCGTTTGCTTTTGTTTTACCAAGTTAATGCGCCCGTTAGTTAGGCGTTGGCGTTCTATGGGGCACAACAGTTTCATTTATTTGGACGATGGTTTCGGGAGTCGACCAGACAAACGTTCTGCCGTGGCAGCTAGCTTAATTCAACGTAAAGAGCTCTCTTCATCTGGTCTTCTTTGTAACGAGGAAAAGTCTCACTGGGATCCAGTTCAAATTGGCGAATGTCTAGGCTTCGTTATTGATACTATTTTAATGTGTTTCCGGATTCCCGAGAGGAAAGTTCTCAAGCTTAAAGGCTTGCTAGATTCTGCGATTCAGGATGGATTCTCTTCATTTCGCGAGTTAGCGAGAATAGCAGGCACTATCATTTCAGCTGCGTTAGCTGTTGGTCCAATTTCTCGTCTTTTGACCAGACAAATGTACTTCGCCATTTAAACCAGATCGGCTTGGGATGACATAATTCATTTTCCTCCGAGCCTTTTACAAGAACTGAAATTTTGGTATTGCAACATCGACTGCTTAAACGGCTATTCTATTAGGCCACCGTTAGCTAAGCATACCGTTGTATTTTCCGATGCTAGTGACGTAGCGTTCGGAGGATTTTCGGCTACTTTAGACGGCTCCGTCGTTAGCGGCATGTGGGAGAGCGAGGATATCGGCCAAAGCTCTACGTTTCGCGAGCTGAAAGCAATTTTTTACGTGTTGCTTTCTTACGTGGCTCAACTGCAACACAAGAGAGTTAAAATCTTCACTGATAATCAGGCCGCCGCCAGAATAGTTGCTATCGGAAGCTCCAAATCTCACCTCCAGGCCCTGGCTATGGATATTTTCAATCTTTGTCTTGCCAACAGCATCGTTCTCGAAGCCCAGTGGATCCCTAGGTCTCTTAATGAAAGAGCAGATCTTCTTAGCAGATTTATTGATAAAGACGACTGGTCCATCAATCCCTCGGTATTTCGACTTGTCGACGCTAAATGGGGCCCTCACAAAATTGATCGCTTTTCGTCCTATTACAATGCCCAGCTTCCGAGGTTCAACTCTAAATTTGCTTCCCCAGGTTGCAGCGGTGTGGACGCCTTGGCTCAGGATTGGCGACATGAGAATAACTGGGTTTGCCCTCCGGTGGGTGCCATTGTGCCTTTAGTTAGGGCTCTCTCGTCTTGCTCCGGTTACGGCACTTTGATCGTTCCACAATGGCCTTCGGCCTATTTTTGGCCTTTTTTTTTGCACGACAACGCCTCCCAGTTCAAGTCTTTTGTTAAAGAAGTGTTTGAGCTTCCTTGTATTGAAGACCTCTTGCTGGAGGGTCCAGGACAGAAGCAGATTTACAAAGCGCGTCCGTCGGTGTTCAGCGGCTGCCCGAAATTTAAAATGTTAGCTTTGCGGATAGATTTTAGGTGCGCTTTCCCATTTTTGTCTCCCCTTACAGCTCATTATTGTCGGTGTTTTAGGTTTATCTTTTGTTAGCTTCGTTTTGGTATTATTATTTATTTATTTATTTATTTATTTTTTGCCTGATTTGGCACCGTTATCGTGTCTGCTTTGGCAGTGTATTTTTGCCTGATTTGGCAGCTTTGTTTTGCCTGTTTTGGCGGTGTATTTTTTGCCTGATTTGGCAGCGTCTTCTTGGCTCGGAGTTCGATGTCCGCTTCACCACGTAGTTTGCCTGTTTTGGCGCCGTCAGTTGGCCTTATTCTATGTTTTATTTTATTGGTCTACATTTGTTTTATTGAATGTTTGCTATTTTGTTGTATTTTTTACTGTTTTTTACAGCATTACTGGGCTCAGCCAGTTCGGCTTCCGTTTGTCGTTGTTTCTCATTACATGTCGTTTTTACGCTGTAGTACTGTCCGTGCTGCATGATTATGATGTAGCATCATATTTTCTACTGTATTATAATTTTATATGTTTTGCCTTTTCCTGCCTACTTTTATTTTATTTTTTAGATGTTCTCCAATCCGGGATTTGGAGTGAAGCGAATTCTTTGGCCGATCCATCCTTGCGCAAGCTTGTTCCAGACCTTCTCCATTTACAGTTTGAGTCCAAGGCTCCCTCTACCGTGCAGAAGTATAGATCTGGCTGGATCAGATGGCGTGAATGGGCAGATTCTAAGTTTGGCGTTCCAGTTATTCCAGCGAAGCCACTGCACATTGCTCTCTTTATCAGCGAACTTACTGCTGTTTCTATTTCTAATAATACGGGGATATCTCCTATAGAGTCAGTTGTTTATGGTATTAAGTGGGGTCATAGTCTGGCCGGTATTGTAGAATGCCCTACTGGTCACCCCCTTGTTAAGTCGTCCTTGGAGGGTGCAAGAAGGAAGCTTGCTCGTCCTGTTCAACCCAAAGAGCCTTTATCCGTTGACACAGTTTTAAGGATCGCTGAATATCATATTTCTAGTAGTTCGCTTGCCGTTATTCGTTTTCTTTTCGTCCTCTTGGTTGGCTTTGCTGGGTTTTTTCGTATGGACGAAATTCGCAATTTGACAGTTAAAGATGTCTCTTTTTTCAACGAGTACATGTCAGTTTTTATTCCTCAGCGCAAAAATGATCAGTATAGAGAAGGGCATACGTCCTTTCTAGCTAGGTCTCATAAGGCTACTTGCCCAGTTTCTATCACCGAAAGGTTACTTAAGCTTTTCCCTTCAACTTGTGAGTCATCTTCGCCCCTCGTTAGGCGAATCGTTAAAACTAAGTCTAGGGAGTGTTTTCACGCTTCTAGAGGAGTTTCATATTCAACGCTAAGAGACGAATTTAAGAAATTTGTTAAACCATTTGTAGGTGACATTGCTCTTTACGGCACGCACAGTATAAAGTCTGGTGCCGCCTCAAATCCTGCTTGTCGGAGTGTTTCCGCTGATCTGCTAGATATGCATGCTGGCTGGAAATGTGCCACTTCAAAGAACAGATACATTAAGCACACCGTTAGTGATCGCTTAAAAGTTGCTCAGACTATTGCTATTTAGTTTTCGTTTGTTTATTACAATCATTTAGTTTATTAGTAATCTTGGCGGGGGACTTAAGTCGTGCCTGGCCCGCCCCAGATTTCCTATCCCTTTTTCCCCACGGGGTTTTTTAGGTTAGGTTTTTTCTGGCCCCACTGGCACGGCTTACTCTATTTGACGTTTTCATTTCTATTTTGTACTAGTTGTTTGCATTTTCTTTAATAAAGTGGCGTTACCGCACAGGCCATAATCCAATATTCTCAGTGATTTGCTGCATTTGTGTTTATATTTATATAGGTTAGTGCAGAATATAACAGGAATAATTCTTCCTTTGTTTTAATACAGCGCGAGATATTCTCTTCACGCTGCCGTATGCCAGTGTTTGTAGAATCATACAGTAAACGAAAAAGCAAAATTTTACTAATGGATTAGAATAATGATTATATAACATAAATTATTATCTAATTTTACAGTGGCTTTTTCTAGTTTCTATTGTATTTTTTTTTTATTTTATTTTTTTACTTGTTTCAGTCTCATTTGGCAAGGTAAGGCGCTTAATGTCATTTGCGAACGGAAAAAAAAAACAATTAGTGAGAAACTGAATAGCAAAATTTTAAAAAAATAATAAATTAAAAAACCTGTACATTTGTATTTGTTCGAGCGACTCAACATTTTAGATTTGTGTTGCCTGTTCTTGATAATTAGCCAAAAAGCTTCTCACTACACTCAACAGTCAATCGCCTTGTTCAGGGAGAAGCTCGTTTGACTTAAATTAAGCGACTATTTGTGAAAGACCGAGTATATTAGTCGCGCGAGTAGAAATCGACGGAGGCATGTTTACCGTATCAACTGCTATTTGTTTTGAGGTACTTGAGAAGTTTATAACCTGTTCAGTTTTCCCGGCACTTCATCATCTTTCTGTAAAGATTAATCGGAATAAATAGAACTTGTGCTGAGCGCCGAACCATTAGAGTTCATTTGATCGGTGCTCGCTCTTCTTCCAAGGCGAAACTGATCTAGTAGCCATTCCAGCCGGCGTTTATCCCCACTCAGCTTTCTCTCGTACTGCCCTTTTAAAACCTTCTTAAGGTCCTTCTTCTCGTTTTTAAACCTGTTCTCAATTTCGAGCTTCTCGTGGTCGAATTTTAATTTCAATGTTCGCATTTCCAAGGAAAAGCACTTTTCCAGCTGTTCTTTTTGATATTTCAAAACAGAGATGTCGTGCTCGTAACCTTGTATTTCCGACTCAAATTTCAGCCTCTGTCGTTGAAGCATTCTGCGAAATTCCACCTCGAACTTACGTCTGATGTCTTCCTTTTCTTTAATAAAGCCCTTTTCCATGTCCGACTTTTCTCTTCTAAAAATGTTCATTAAATCGTTCTTTTGCTGTTTGAACCTCCGTTCTATGTCAATGATTTCCAACGCGAACTGGTGCTCAACTAACTTGTGCTTATTGGCGTAGTGAGAATGCATTTTGGTCTTCTCTTGTTTGAGCGATTTCAACAGCTCCTCTTTATCCAGGCTCATTTCGGCATCTGATATACTTTTAAAGTGCATATCAACCTCTGGTTACTCGTGATTATAGAGGGTCTCGAGATGCGCGTTCTCCTCGAAGTAAACATTCTCCAGATCGCCCAAGCCCGGCGACAATGTCCGCCTCAGCTCATTTTTTACTTCCTCGATTCCCTCAAGCTCTTTGCGAATCTTCGCTTCCATTTCAGCCTTTTCGGCTTTAAATCCTTCCTCTTTCTCCCTTAAAAGTCGCTCAAATTGCGCTCTTAATTCCTTCTTCTCTTTGATGTAATTGTCAAGGAGAGTCTGTTTTTCACGATCCCATGATTTTATCAATGCAGATTTCTCGTCTTCGAAAGACAACTTCAAAACATGTCTCGATTCCTGAAATTCCAAGCGGATGTTGTCTCTCTCTTTTAAGAAATTCTGTCGCATTTCTTCTTTCTCGCATTCAAAGGCTTTTCTCATGTTTTCCTTTTCCACTTCAAAAGCTAAACGCATATCATTTTTCTCGTCTTCGTGGGCGCGATCAACAATCTCTCTCTCCTGCAGAAATCCTCGAACAATTTCCGCCTTCTCCTCAAGGAACCTTCTTTCTATATCAGATTCATCGATCATAGCTAGATTTTCCTCCGAATTTCGTGAACAGTCGCTTTCTATGGTCTTGATTTTACTGATTAACCTAAGAGCGCGTTGTTGGAGAGATCTGTACAGTACCGCAAGTGATCCCCAACCGCAAATGATCCCGAGACCGCAAATGATTCCCAAAATGGACCGCAAATGATCCTCGACCGCAAGTGATCCCCAAAGTTGACCGCAAATGATCCCGAAAGAAAAATAGGAATGGCTTAGACTCGAGTTAGCGGATCATCGTCTCTATTTTATTATTATTACAAAAAGTAAGATTAAACGCTAAATTTCAGTTCTAAAATACATACATGAATAAAAACTAAATGAAAAAATCATTCAAGTGTAAAAACGAAGTCGGTAGGCAACACACGACTTTTACCTCATGCCAAAATGCTGCTTGTTCATATGAATTTTCTCTCTGGCGGGTAGATTATACCTCTGAAGGAAAACGTTTTGTCTGAGCAAATGTGATTTTTGCCGCTTATTTCATACTGAGAGGTCATGACACGCATTTTCGGCAGTCATTGTTGTTTCTGGTCGGCATGATTTGTCCTTTAATGCAAGCATTTCCTTTGAACTCTTTTCAAATGCAATGCTTTTCATTGCGGCTAAATAAGGGTTTTAGGTTGTTTAATTTTCTTTAAAGTGCCTCATGGATCCGAATAATTATAAGCGACTTTTTTTTAGTCCGTGAATGTGACGGTTCGTACGATGTTCTGTCACTCGATAACTACCGCTTACCTCGCTTTTGCGTTTCTCGTTACCAGGTTTAGATTCTTGTTAACTGTCTCCAGCAAAGACACAACAAATGGATATACATATAAGCGTCAATATAACTATTCGCAACATGTTCATGAGCTGTAAGCAAGTTGCTCTTTCAAAATAAACCGAAACCTGTGGACATTGATAAGTTCGGGGGCATTTTGACGTGTGTTTATTTCAAATCATGTCTTGTTTCGTAAAGGGCACTCCCAGGCCTGGGACACTCCTAAGTTACGAACCAATGTCTTGCTGTTTATCACGTAAAATTCACACTCCAGAGAAAAATCAAAACTAAATATTGTGAAAATTAATTCGACGCTTCTAAAAAGATCAGTAAAGTCAATAAAGCTCTTGTTATGTAGAGGGTGCCCGGCTTGGTATTCCTCAGTAGACAAGTTGAGCTTGGGCGTTAAAATAATAGAGTTTTTTCTGCGTAACGTCCTGCCTGTCTTAAATTTTCAGCGACGAAACAGTTCTTTAAAGAAAATTGAAGCAATTGACAATGGAAGAAGTATACGGTTCATAGCATATCCTTTTCAGATTTATTCTACTTTTTTTTGGCCTTGTATAAATTGACCTGAGACGAAGCGTCCTCCTTCCCTTTTTCTTTAGAAGGCGCGAGAAAAAGGTTCCTGTTTTATAATCAGTCCTTTTTTGTAATCAGTCCCATAAAATCCATTCCATTCCTCAAGTTTTCACGAGATCATTTGCGGTCAACTTTGGGGATCACTTGCGGTCGAGGATCATTTGCGGTCCATTTTGGGGATCATTTGCGGTCTCGGGATCATTTGCGGTTGGGGATCATTTGCGGTACTGTACAGATCAAAGCACATCACAGTATACAATTTCCTGCCGAGCGATGACCCCTAGTCGAGTCATTTTATTTGGCTTGTAGACCAATGCGTGCGCAGTTTGCTGACCGCCAGTGAATGTGTGGGATGGGTGCGCACGTCAAGAGAGTTTTTTGGATGAAATTAATGATCAAGTCTTGGAAAATTAACATTTCATTTCATGCTTCACGGGAAGCTGAGTTCAAGGAATTAATTAATGGAGTGTACTCAGCGATAAAAATACAAAGATCTTGAAAACCGAATATCATGGAATATGCATATGCATGTAGATTAACAGCCTTGACGCTTTGTAGCAAATCTCATTGGTTTTGACCATAAGAAGTCCTTACTTCTGAAACAGCTGGCGATCAGAACCGAAACTAATCGATAATTTGCCCGATCGAAAAAACTTTTTTAGGCTAATTTGAAAAGCGCCGTTGATACGCGATGAGCCTTATAAAAACAGTGATAAAAATTACCGTCGGTGAAGAATCACACAATAACATACACCTTTGTTTTGAGAATGTTTACAACCTACGGTGAGATCGAATCAGAAGGCGATAACCTTTTTCCGGGGGATGCCTGTGGCACTACCACGGTAAAAATCCGGTTCGGTTGTAGCCAAATTGCAAAGCCAGCCAATAGGGTTGCGTAAAATCTTTATCGATTATCTCTTCTTCCAAGCCGACTAATCAGATTGTACAAAATCTGTATCGATTTTTAATCGATTTGCTTCCTCTGAAGAACGTTGAAATCAGAACGTTCCTTGCCAAATTTGTCGCGCTTGAGTTTTCCCACTCGTGGTTTAGGATGGCTTGTTTTAACCAGCGAAATCCTTCGGGATACTGGCAAGTCACGAAAGGCGACCTAAGACAAATTATTTCTTCCCTTCATGATTCTTTTTTGTTTAGGTCTAGCTTTTTCATAAGGTTTTAGTAGCATTAGTAGCGTCTGGTTGCGGGCCGTGATTTCCGATAGATTTTTTTATTCGGAGTTCGCCAGTTTTTGCCGAGCACAGCCAGAGTTCAATTTTTTCTTTTCTTATCGAAAACACCTTGACGATGGGAGGTTAAATCGCGTAAATTACAACTCGTACCCTTGACGATTGGCGGTGAAATCGCGAAAATATCGTCCTCGTCGATCGACGACTCGCTTTCGGCATGGATTGGACTTGTGGATGGGACACGGATCAGGACCTTAGTAAACTTATTATACCTTGGAATCAGGGATAATCATTGGAACTATGTTAACTTTGAGACCTTGGAAACACATTGCAATTAATTTTTAACCGTGTCAAGACCATCTTGGAATATTAAACTTTAATCTTGGATTAAAACATTGGAACTTTATCGAACTTTTATTAAAATAACCCTGGGTTCGACCCTGGATAAAGTAAGCGGAAGTTTCGTTTTGTTATGTTCCATTTACCTAAAACTACAATGTTTATTTCTCTTTGAAAAAGTTACCTGTGTCAAGATATGACGTATCTTTATACATATAGTTCCTGTTCAGGTTAATCAGAGAGCATTATGCACATGTTCTCCATTACTTGTTTCCGTTAACATTCCAATTTAAGTTACACGGGTAAACCTTGTTTTGATGAAAAATAACTTCTTTTTCTTATCCAAATCTTGCTACGAAAATAACTACATAGCGATAGATCAAAACAAGATCAACTCCATCCTTGCGACCACTGTCAAAAGGGGTAGGAGATAGGGAGGAAGCAAAAAGGGGATGTGGATTGGAGAGAAATAATGCTTCCATAGACCAACGCATCCCACGGAAACGACTTCAGGCTTCTTGTCTTAATCTGAAGTCGGGTGTAATCGAGTCAGTCGAGTATGCTGAGACGTTATTAATGACAGATTTCGTTGTCTTTTCATAAACGCGAATCTCCACTTTTTTTAAAGGGCGGATATATTTCCTTGTTTTCAGTGTGTTTTCCGTCGCCCACCAAATACTACTTTGATTGATGGCGGGGATAGAACTGGTGTGATTTGTTTTTTCCTTGCAACACAGGTACCTGACAAAATTAAAAGATATTTCGCGCGCGCCATGTCAGAGTCAAAATCAATGTTTTGAAAGCAGAGAACGCCGCAATGATCCACTTTTATCAAGTGTGTAACGTCTGACTCAGTTTTTGCTTTGACGTCATGACATCTGTTCCCTCAAAGGGCTTTTTAAAAATTCTCGAAACAATAGAAATTTATTTAGGATCAAAAATGACTTCAAATAAATTATTTGTAACTTATGAGAGGTCGACTTGTAGCAAGTGTAACCCGCTCACTGATACATGCTTTCGTGCAAGCACGTATAAGTGACCAGAGGTCATTTTTGAGAGTGGCTAGTGTACAGGTTCACTTAAAAATTTTTTCCGTTTGAAAATATCACTAAAGTCATCAAATTCGTGAATTTGGCGTTCTTTTGGTAGTAAAAACACGTCTTAATTTTCTGACTCTAGAACATATTAATGTAATTGGTTCCTGCTGTTTTAAAACTTGTTTTAGGGCCTCTTTATATGAGCCCGGTTGACCGGGCTGGCCCGGTTTCCGAGATCTCGCCTCACCTCTAAATCCTTTGTAAAATTTTCGATGTGTTCATATGAGAGGGAGGGCTGGCTCGGTTCCCGAGATCTCGGTTTTTCCAACCGAGATCTCGGTAAGCGGGCTGGAAATTTTGCCATATGAACACTTCATCCCGGTTACCGGGATGAACGGCGGGATGAATTCTGGCGGTCCGGATGGCATCGTCTTGCATTGCCTGCTGTATTTTCCACATCATAAGCATCCCATTTAACTGCAGTGATACAGCTTTAAGAGTTACCGATGCTAAGATAGGCCCAAAAGTTAAAATTTTTGTGTTTCGCTATGTTTGCTTTGTTTCCTAAATTTGGCGCCAGAACTCGTACCCAGGATCTTTGACCTTTTCTCATCTCGGAAACCGGGCTGAAATTTCTCATATGAACCCAAAGCAAAATTCATCCCGGTAACCGAGCCAGCCCGGTCAACCGGGTTCATATGAAGAGGCCCTTAATGGCCTAACAGTTTTTCAAGTTCCGATTATTCTTTTTGTCTCTAACTTTTGACATGAAGCAGGGATTTAGTCATTTGCGAAAAAGCAAAGTAATTTCTTTGCTAAGGATAAGTTCCTTTGTAGAAAAGACCTTGTAAGTAGCAAATATCAGGGTTGTAATAAGGTATATTTTTTTTGCCAAATGATCCCACATTTAGGCCGTAAATTTTGATCCCTGATCCCAAAATTGTTGCAAAACTTGATCCCTGATCCCGTGAATTTGTTTGATCCCTGGATTCAATCCGGGTTGGATTAGCTGCGTGTACTTTATAAAAACTGCAAAAAAATTTTTTTCTCTTTTTGATTTCTTTTACAATTAGTCACATCATTTACTGACAGGAGAATTAAGGTTGGTTCCACTTTGTTCTTTAGAGCAATCATAGTTTCTGTCATAATACCTTCCACTTAAGAGCTCTCATTGCAATATATCTTGTCATGAACTTTTAGTTTAGTGCTCTGTACGTGCCGTTTACGCCTTTCCTTTAAAATGTGATCAATTCCGCAATTCGCCAGCGACACAAGCAAAAGAAAACATCAAGTTAGTCTAAGGTAAAAGGCGTTTGTCCTAATTGTACACGTAGTTTGTCTCAGTCGTCGCCTTGGTCGCACCGGTTGACCAACTAAGGTGAGGTGTGCCACAAGTCATACATCACCATCTGACTATCCTTATACACGTTTCGTATTGGTGTCGGTAGCCTGAAGGTGCACGCACGTGGGAGAAAATTAAAGTTGTAGCGATGAAGGTGGCCCAACCTAGGGGGGTCTGGGGACATACTCCCCCAGAAAAGTTTTAAATTTAGGGTCTCAGCAAGGCCATTTCCAGCGTTTTTTGCATGACATTTTCAGTAAATTAATACGCAGGAAAATGCAGTAGCTAGTTGTTTATTTTACCCATCTCTGGTGTTGTTGGTAAGATTCAGTGTTTATGGGAAAAAAGAGGCCAGTGAAGCCGTCAGAATTGTGGAGTAATGAAAGGATAAAGCAAACACTAACACAAACACACCAACAGTGCAAAAATGTACCTATTTAATGATAAACTAGGGTATCTAAAAGATAGTAATGCTGCGGCACATTCTGTTGATACTGGCATTAGTTAGGCAGTGAGACTTAAAAGAATCAAAAATGACATTGAATATCCTATTTACATGTTGGAAAGTACTAGAATAATTACTGTCAGTCTATAGAAAGAACTCGTGGGAACGTTGTTTAGAAAATGATCAAGTGGTTATCAACTCTGGTTTTCCCATACACAGTAAATTGTAGGAAATAATAGAAATTCAGATCGTTTATCAATACATTTAATATACGGTGCACGATATTTTCTCTGGAAACACAATACTTTTCTTGCTGTTTGTTGCACTTTATTAAGTAACAGTTATTTAGCTATATATTTATAGAAAACAACAACACAAAAAACGGGAAAAAAAAAAAAAGAAAGAAGGAACAAATAACTCAGTAGGATTTGAACTCGGCACCTTCGACTCGACGCGACTACACTTAACCACTACACCACAGAGACTGATAACGTAGTTTCTAGGAGAAGTCTTTCATTTTATTCCTTTTCCATGAAACTTCCGCCGGATGATCGCCAGCCGCATTAACCGAGCTATTAACAATGAAAAAACAATGTAAACGAATATTCCATGGCAATAAATGAATGAAAGAACATAATTATGCTTTTCAAAACGCCGATACACGTCCTCGTCTGCAAAGTAGGACAAAACATATGTTTTGTTATCTCGATTTCCGCTGTTATTTTGAAGCAAATGGTCAAAATCACATCCATTTTCGGCTCATACAGTTTCCTAAGAATAGTATTGCATGACATTTTCTCACTTTCACATCACCTTCTAGCAAGCTGGAATTTGTATATCCCCCGTGTTGCGGAGTCGAAGAGCAAAAAGGCTCTTGAGTCAAAAAAGGCTCTTGAATTGAAATCCAATCCCCAAGTTAACCATCGTACTCATCTGAAAGATTCCTGCGTGTCGTAAAATTTGATAAGACCTCTAACCGTGCTGTAGAAAATTTGCCACAAAGAAAACTCTAAGTCTGAGCAGCGAACGATGCACTCTCTCACCCACCGAACTTCCCCGTGTTTTTATTTGAGTTGTTCGTGGCGCAATACACTCTGGTTAAATGCAATGCATTGTGGTAAAAAGTGTGGTTAAATGCAATGCATTGTGGTAAAAAGTGATGAATTCGAGAATTCGTCGCCCCTTATATATTTCCTTTAAATCCTGATTATGTTGCTGCTCGCTCCCTTCGGTCGCTCCGCAGCAAAAAATGATTTTCAGGAAATCAAAAAAATATTTTCTTTGTTTTAACTGTACATGTACACACGCGCGTATGTTCGTTTATGGATGATACGCTCCTGAGATCTCTTTGAGCAAAGATTGGCTTGACCAATGACTAGTACCTACAGAGTTCCACGAGACGAGGATGAATAGAGAATCCCTGTCGCTATAGCGTATGAACAACAACAGCTTACAAAATGCTAATATAACATGCAAAAGGTGTAGCGACAGAAAATTTGAAGCGTCTATCATGGCTGCACAATTTGCAGTAATTTATTTCCAGACTACAGGGATTGTGTTTCCTTGATTTTGGACGATTCGACTTGCTAGCTTTTTATCACAGATCAGAGCTTCTCCCTCAGGCAGAATATTTAATCAGAGCCACGAGCTTCATCAAGTTGCTATATCTTTCATGACGCTAGCTACTTTACGTTTGAAAGTAATTTGCATTTAGTGGCTTAAAAGTGAATGTTTGAATGATATTTTTGGGATCTGTTAAAGGAATTTTAGCATAAAGGCTACCATATATGGTGTCTTGAGGCTCACCAGTACAACGTGCAAAGTGTCAAATACCAAGTGCAAAAAGAAAGTGCTATGATAAGAGGAGTTTGTCAATTAAAAGAACTGCGTCTCTTAACAAGACATCTTTGTTAAATATTTGTTTAGGATGCCTGGCTTCATCATCGCACGACAGGTTTAGAAAGAGAGAAATTGGCCACTCTGGTAAAGGGCAATGTCCATTATGCACATTTTTTTTTCCAGAATCCGTATTCGGCAAGCAAAGACTTTGACCAATTCCAATTCTTTAGCTCAGTCATCTTAGCTCCAACAAACTGAGTCAAAAGGTCAACAAGCAGAGAGTAGGTAATGTGCTAAAAAAGACAACATGAGATAAATATCTTTAAATTCAAGCAAAGTATCCACAAGTTTTCCAGACAAGCTAGTCCAGCAGATCTGATTGCATTAGTACAGTTTAGTACCGGATCGAAATGTTACAGCAAAAATACAACTGAATTGAAAAATGTTGACAGGTTCGTCCAATTAAGGCCATTTCAGAATTTTGTGGTCTTTGTTGTTCTGTTGGACAACCGGATCTCTGATCCCCTTTCAGTAATGCTGATCCCGATCTCACCGGCTTGTGATCCAAGATCCCGGTGCTGTGCAGTGATCCCTGATCCCACCCCATTTTTTGGTGTTGATCCCTGACATATTAAGAAAATGAAATGAAATATTAAGAAAATGAACTGGAAATCCGTGACACGCACACAGCTCCCGTTGATTAAAATGTGGGCGTGAAATCCACATCGCTGTTCATCACTTCCGGTGAAGTCTCCAACGACCCTCTAACTCTTGCGGCCGTCTGTGTCACCGTTCTGTAGACTCCCAAACAAAAGAGAAAAAGGACTGCCTGATCGCAGGTTCGACAAAACAACAGTCTGAAAAGACCAAGGGTCAAAAAAGTTTCATAAAGCATTTTCTCATCGAAAAGAAGTGTTGTCAGAAGCCTTCAATTAATTGAAGGGCTGAGAAAAAATTGCATTATTGGTGGAATCAAGAGCTGCAGCAGACAGGGCGGGTATAAATCGAACCTCCATGTGCGATTAGCTCTCGTAAGCCGCCTGACCGTCTCCCATAAGCGACCGCCAATCCAAAACACCAAAATTTTCCCAGTCAAAGCCGTTACAGTTGGAATCTATTGTAAACTACCACCTCCTCGGTATATAAGCGACCGCGACCACTTTCTGACCCTGACGGTTAAAGATTTTCCATTGTTTTTAACCCCTTGTATAAAGCGACTACTTGACGCATTCTCTGATCTTTATTTTTCGCTGTATGCCCTATCTTACTCACAGGGTCCAGAGGAGTTTCGTGTGAATAAACGAAATACATATTTAAAGTCTCACCTTGAAAAATGTCTATACCTGTCGCTCAGCACGATTAATTAGCTCAATGGGATCTTCATAAATCTACTGTAAACGATTTCTTCGCTTCTTATCTGACCCAGATCGACTTTTGAAAATCAATAACCGCAAGCCATATCTTCGCTGGCGCACGGCACGTCGCCCGAAGGGTGACCGAAGGCCGTTGCCCGAAGGGCGACTGAGGCACGAGGTGCCGAGTAAAAGAAAGGATTTTATACTGTAAGCCGATCTTGCGAGCCGTCAGTCTCTTGGTTTGCGGTCTATAGAATTTGTAACGAAACTGTAACGCGATCAAAATAACCCATTTTTTCAGAGGTTTTCGACGGGTTTTGATGTTCTAACGACAAACACATCTCCTCTGGACCCTGCGTCTTACTTAGAACATACCAAGAACTTTAGTGACAACATGCAATTTGATATCCTATGTGCCTGGACCTTTTCTCGGAAGAAACCCTCCTGGCCCCTGTGGTTCGATTCTTGTTAACGACCAAATCCCATAAGCGATCACTCAGTCTTTGCATTTTGGTTGGTCGCTTACGTGAGGTATATCCAAAATGATGTCTACAATAGGTATGCTTCAGGGGGCTGAAAAAGTCCAAAAGAGAACCAACTTTCGATTTTGGGTGTGGTCATGTGGGGTTTAATTTTATACCCGGGTCCAGGCCCGGGTCAACCTATTTTTTCGCGGGAAATCTAGTGCCGCAAAGATTCTGGGAACGAGAAGCCATTGTTGTGCAATGGAAGCCATGATCATCGAAAATGAGGAGAAAATGGTAAAGTTTGTTGGCAAAACTTCCTGCAAATGGACTATTCTATTATTACTATCAGTGGAAATATTACGTTCCTCGTTCTGTGGCATTTGTGGGCAAATTAATTCGCCGGTGTAACTGCAAATCACTGGAATGTTGACCACGTTTTGCGCTGTGTACAACCACATCGTGGCTTTAAAATTTAAAGGATTCGGCTTTATGCTTACAGGTAAGCTTTTATCTATTTTCCCTTGATATATAAAGAAAATCTTTAGTTATATTCTTTTAAGAAGTGTATCCTTGTCTGAAAGTTTAGTTCCTGCAAACCTTGAATGTTTGTTTCTTAATTCATTCAGTAAATTAACGGTCAGTGTAAAATACAGACTGCGGACTGTTGTATTTGTATGTGTAATCAAATGGTGACGAGTGAAATTAGGGAATAATTTCACGCGCGTTTTGTCCACGAGTATGCCATTTGATTACCTATTTATATTATGGGTGACGAATGACGTTAACAATCTGGGATTTTTGACATGTTTATCCTGCACTCTCTCGAACGTTTAGAGCTTAAATTTGGCTTAAGTTCAGAGTTTTTCGACAAAATACCTGTTAGAATCCTTCTTGATGTGCTCTTTCGTGTGTTCAGGTTTTCTAAAGCGTCTTTTTGTGCCCTGACATCGTCATTCATGACATTTTAAAACTTCATCGCCATCTTGACACTGAGACGTACGGCAGGTTGCCATGGCAATTTAGTAATTTCACATGTGAAATTACAAATTAACGCTGAAATTTAGCGCGAAAATGGAGGAGTAATTTGTCACCTATGATGCTAGTATGTGTAATCAAATAGTGACGAGTGAAATTTTTCCCTAATTTCACAAGTATACCATTTGATTACCTATTAATATCATGGGTGACGAATTACATTAGCAATCTTGGATTTTTGACATGTTTATCCTGGATCGTATCGATCGAGAACTCCACTCTCTCAAATGGTTAGACCTTCAATTTGGCTTTTAAAGTTCAGAATTTTTCAGTCTTTTTCAGCAAAATACCTGTTAGAACCCTTCTTGATGTTTTCTTGTGTGTTCAGGTCTTCTAAAGGGTCTTTTTGTGCCCTGACATCTTCATTCACGGCATTTTAAAACTTCGTTGCCATCTTGACACAGACATACAGAAGGGTTGCCATGGCAATTTTGTAATTTCACATGTGAAATTACAAATTATCGCTAAAATTTCGCGCCAAAATTAAGGAGTAATTCGTCACCCATGATAAAATTATTAACCATGCAAATGAGCAGGTGACAACGATAGTCCCACTGTTTTCTAATCCTAGAAACAATAGTCCACAGTCAGTCCACAGACTGCATTTTACACTGCCCCATAAATTAATGCTTGAAGCAGGAAATTTAAAGTGAAAGTGTTTTTCGCTTTAAACTCCTGAACTTTCATCGAGCTTCAATTTGATATTGTTCGCAATATTTCTATTGGTATGGAATTTCTGGGAAAACACATTCATAAAATGAATATTACAGTCAAACCTCCATCTCTGACCACTTCGCTTTTATATGATTATCTCCAACATTTAACAGATAGATGGATAGATAGTTAGATAGATAGTTTATTAAAACTGCAACGCAGCCAAAGGCTGAATTACGTAGCCTGCAAAGCAGGCATATTTTGGAGCGGGATCCATGAATTGTTTTCAGGAATGACGTTGTCCCGCCATCTTGGACGTTAATACTACCAGATAGTTGGGTTCGTTGCTTTTCAAGATGGCGGACAGGATCAATGTACCTCCGAGTTTTCGTTAAAAAACACCTGCTCTGTAGGCTAGAATTACGCAATTATTAATTTTCACAAATACTTTGCAATACTCGAAAATTACAAATGAATCCTAGACAATAATTTGAAAACTAATTTTTAAGATAATTAAAAATTCTATACAACACATTCCTATGAAAATATGTTAAGATATAAAGCATGAATATAAGTGGGATAAAACTACAGCCCAGACTATTTTGACATCGCATATATAAAAGTATTACTTGTTCTGTTTGTGCAAAGCTTTGACATATTAAAAAGGCGCTGTCGTCTTAGGTTATAGCGTGAGTTGTCATAGTCTGGTGGAAGGAGCGCCTTCAATGCATGGTTTGGATCACTGACAATGTTATCAAAAAGCCTTCTACATAGTACGTAATAATAATCTAAAATGGGTGTTAAGCCCACCTCTGTTACCAAGTTGCACTTTCCTGAGGTTATTATTGATATTGCTCTATTCTCGAGCCGTACCAGCTCTTTCTTTAAGTACTGGGGGAGACCGTTGAAAAAGACAGGTGCTGCATAATCAATAACAGATCTCACACACGATACGTAGAACAGTGCTACAATCCCGGACAAAACTACTTGAGAAAGTTTTCCCATCGTGTCCACTTTCCTACGCAACAAAACTATTTCCAAAACGACACCTTTGCGGAAAGAAAACCCCTTCCCCCAGTTCAATGTTGCTTCCCACTTGAACGCCCAGGGATCAGGCTTTCTTTTGAATACACAACAACATTGCTTTCAGGGGGAGGGGGAGAGGGAAGAACCTAATTGTTACATATTTTCCTGTAGTTCAGGAATGGAAGGCTCGGAAAATGTGAAAAGTAATTTATTTTTTCCAGAAGAGTCTGAACAAGACTTGTATGACGGTTCTCTTCGAAGAAAAGGAGTTCGTGGTGTTTATTTCAGGACATAATAGTCAATCCGATATGGAACCGTTTCCCGTCACGTGGAAATTGCTTCTCAGAACTTATAATTGGTTAAACTATGGGTGTTACAGAAACTTTGTTTGTTAAAAGTCGGTTAACTTTTTATGATAATTCCATGGATAGAATAATATTACGATTAACAAAGCATTGAAACGGTTAACACCATTTCGTTTTCAATAGAGAATGACCTTCTGATTCTTATTAAACTTCCCTGTTAATCGTTGTTAACCGTTGCTAATCTTCGCAGCCGCTCAAAAATGTCCTGTTAATCGTTCCGACCTGCAGATATTGTGGACAGAAAAAGATTAGAAGTAAACTATGGCAACTTTTATCATGCCTTGGTTTACAAATTATCAATTTAGGTCATAATTTTTCCAGTCATATGTAACCCGAAGACAAAACTTGCACTTTTACAGGTCACGCGATAGTACATCTTGTCACGTTATCGCGCGTGACATTTCTAGATTTCATAGTGTGTTTCTCTGGACTGGATATCGCTACAATTTCAAAAGTAAGCATTCAAATGTGAAAAGTAAAAATACAGCTTTTGTAAATATTTAATCCTCTCTCCATTTGATGCTTTTATTCATTGCAAGTGCTTGCCCATTAATTGACTATTTCGGCGGTGATGGGAAAATCAGTGTTTCAAGTTGTCGGGTGACGTGCTCTGAATTCAGCAAAAGTTTCATGTGTTACTTGTTGATCGAATCGTAGTGGGTGAAATTCCCGTTTTCTGGCTAATCTGCTTGACGGAAACGTCCTTTTCGTCCTCGAAAAGCGCAATGTATGCCCGCTACTCTTCACTCAAAGCGTGCGTAAAAACCATGCGTGCAAAATGAATTTCGCAAACGTTCTTGACTGACCACTCCAATCAAGTAAGACATACCAATTGATTTTCTTGTCATAAACGTCTCTGTTTTCATTCATTTTGCATTAATTATCTACTTTTCTTTGAAATGTACTACATTTATAAAGAACAGGCTTATTTGGCTGCATTAAAGGCTGCAAATTGCCTTTCCCAGTCAAATACAATCCCGGACAAAACTACTTGAGAAAGTTTTCCCATCGTGTCCACTTTCCTACGCAACAAAACTATTTCCAAAACGACGCCTTTGCGGAAAGAAAACCCCTTCCCCCAGTTCAATGTTGCTTCCCACTTGAACGCCCAGGGATCAGGCTTTCTTTTGAGTACACAACAACATTGCTTTCAGGGGGAGGGGGAGAGGGAAGAACCGGTACAGCTACGATGTTTTGAAAAATACTGTCCAAGTATACAATTTTCTCAACAGTTTTGTCCAAGATTGTAGATCTTGTTGCGGAACTCCCGCTCTCTTAAACTGAGTTAGGAAATAGAGTCTCTTGCTAGCCTTTTTTGGTTATCTCAGTTACATGGCCATTCCATGATAGATCGTTCGCTGTTGTAGGGCCTAGTAGCTTTGTACTAGTGACTAACTCTACCTCCTTTCCTTCTATGATGACAGGATCAAAGATTCTTTGCTCTTTAGCAAAGGAGATCCTGACAATTAGTTCATGCATCAGTGTTGAGATATTGAGTGCACGGGAAGTTAAGAGAGTATACATTAGAGAGTGTAAGAATTGCTTGAGGCTCAGCCGAGAACATCTCTAGCCTCTTGAAATATGCACGGCTGAAGCATGAACTAATTGTTTTATAACATCATAGTGATGAATTTAGCAGTTAATGTAAAATTTTATTATTGTAGTGCATGCTCAAGGAAGTGCATGTCAATGTAATGTGTTACATATAATAATTGGCAAATTAGGGGAATGGCTTCATTGACAGGGAGGAGATATTAAGGCAAGGAAGGGGGAAGTAAGAGTTAAAGGTACAGAGGAGCTAGGTGCAAGGAGCAGCAAATATAATATTATTATGTTTTCATATTCCTTTGGCCCATTTTTGGTCCAAGAACTACCATAGAAATTCATGCAGGAAATGAATGAAATTGAACCTGATCTACTTCCTGGAGGGGGGCGGGGGGTTACTCTGGATTTCAAGTGAGCAAGTGACAGGGATGATCGAATGTGGGCAAAAATCAAAACCCAAGGGCCACCAGATCTACTGCAAACTTCAAAGAAAGCGCGGTGAAAACAAGAACAATTTGTGATTTAGTTAGAGATTAAAAATTAACCTCAAAAGTTTTTCGTTGAGTAGTTATAGTAAATGAAAGTGTGTTGGAAAGTGGACAGTGGAGAAACTAACTGTAGGCAGGGATCCTTCAGAAATACATGAAAAGTCAAGTCTTTATAATAATACTTTATTCAAGACATTTACAACATGGTCAGCGATCAGCAAAGATGGCAGACATGTTTTGCTTACTCCATGTGATATGTCTTCCGTCCACTGCTTAATGCAGATTCTTACAGCGTTTTTTTTCTTTATTTTTTGGTGTCTCCGTGTGTCCATTCATGTAACAAGTGAAATGCCATCAAATGACAAGCCTTCTTTGAAGGATCTTGAGTCGCTGCTTGATAGCAAACTCAAGCCGATTCATTCCAGGCTAGACGACCTATTCAAAAAAGTTGAACGAGGCTCTACAAGCAAGACTTGATTCACTTGAGGCAAGGAATGCGAGTTTAGAAGCCGAAAATGCTAAACTGGCGTGTAAACTGCAATTCTGTGAAGCTTCGTTGAATAATTTAGAACAGTATTCTAGCCGCAAGTGTGTAAAAATTTCTGGCATACTTGAGGCAGAAGACGAAAACACAAGGGAAATTGCGATAAAAGCTATTTATCCTTACAAATATTTCTCAGAGCAAATCTGTGCCTTTCTTTTCTACAATTCATTTCAACATAAGAAGTGTTTCTGCTAACCATGATGGTTTGACAATGCTGTTATCAGATTTACAACATTCATTCAATGGTATTGGCCTTTCCGAAACAAAGATTTTGTATAGTTTGGGGCAACACTTATGACCATAACATTAAACTACTTCAAATAATATAACGAAAAGCAGTCTATTTAATTACTTTCTCCAATTTCGATGCACATACAAGTCCTCTGTTTGCTAAGCTTAACCTTCTTAAACTTCAGGATCATATTAATTTTTTTTTCAATTTTATTATTTACACTTTAGAAAAATAATGTAAATATTTAATATTTACATTATATATAGTAGGGTAGGAATACACTAATAAAGTAGAAGAATAAGGGAAAAAAAAACAAAATTAATGGCTTGGGTAGAAGTGTATGGTGGTCAGAGGAGCTTAGATTTCGAGCTAACCACCACCATGTTATGATTGGAAATACATAATAAACATGCACTTGGTGCCATGGTAACTATGGACAATTATGCCAGCAGTCAGGTTATGTGAGACAGTCATAAATTACAATTGTTACGTTTGAGAGTTAACTAGAATTTGCTTATATTCTTTTTTGAACTTATGGTAGCTAAGTGTTTTTATCTTAGTAAGAAGCTCTTCCCAAGTTTTGGTTATGGCAAACTTAAATGTGTTTGCCGTAATTTGACCTTATATGTGGTACACGAAAGTTAAGATTTGAGGCATAAATGGTATTGTGTGAGTGAATATGAGACACCTTTACGAGGTAGTTTTGAAACACTTTAGGGATATCGGCTTCATTTTGTGAGATTTTGTGAGCTAGCAAGGAGATTCTGAGTTTAATGCTATGTATATTAAGTAAATCTAGAAGTTTGAGATAGTGTGCACTAGTTTCTCTATTATGGCTAAAAAATTTGCAGCGTATACATTTATTTTGTTTTGTTTGAACTTTAGTTAATCTACTTGGGTATGTGTTTCCCCAACTCATAATTCCATAATGAAGGTAGGGGTAGATAAGTGAGTAATAAATTTGCTTGAGGGTGTTTAAAGTTAAGAAATCGCATAATCTGAAAAGGATTCCCAAGTTTTTTACAGATATTTTGCTGTTAATGTGCTGAATGTGGGGAGCCCAATTTAGATTTTTGTCAATGTAGATACCTAGCTATTTGATGTAGTTCTTTTCTTCAGTATTGTGTAAATTAAGCTTAAGTTTATTTGCTTTTTGGGGGGAGGAGACTGTCATATAGTGGGTTTTCTTAAAGTTTACAGAAAGTTTATTAGCCGAGCAGTAGCTAAGAAGATGGTTGAATTCCTCATTTATAGTTTTTTCAAGCTCCTTGCTCAGTAGAATAATTTTTCCTGAAGCCAAATTGGTATTTAAAAAGAATGTTTTCCTTTTCTAGGAAATGACTCAGCTGATTGTACACTAGTCTTTCAAGGGTCTTAGCAAACAGAGAGGGGACAGCAATGGACAGTAATTGCCAGGGTCTGTCACTGCAGCAGTCTTAAAGACTGGGGTAACCTTTGAGATCTTGAAAATATCTGGGACAATACCTGATTCAATTGATTCATTAAATAAGCTTGTGAGGGGAGTTGAAAGCAGATTGCTGGCAATCTTGATTAGATAGTTAGGGATATCTATAGTGGCTTTGTGCCTATTGAGGCCAGATAGTGCTAGCTCAGCTTGCGCTGAATCCACTGGGGAAAGAAAAAAACTAGAACTATGAGTTGCTGGGAGGAAAGCATAAGGTTTTATACTTGAGTGAATTGTAGATACCAAATTTGGACCAATATTTATAAAGTACTCATTGAACTGATTGCCAATGTCATGTTTGTTGGTGTAGGTTTTTCCATTATAGTGTAACTTTGCTGGTACAGTGTGCCTTTTAGGTTTCCTGTTTATAATGGTGCCAATTAACTTCCATATATTTTTTAGGTTGTTCTTATTTAGTTCAAATTGCTGCTTATAGTAGGATGATTTACAGGTCCATTTCAGCTTATTTGAGTATTTTTTACATCAAGCTGCCAAGTCTAGATCTTTAGAAAGAAAGTGTGTGCGATACATTTTCTGCTTGTTTCTTATAGAATTTAATAAGGTACTGTTATCCATTGTTTGTGAATCTTTTGTTTTAGATGGCTGCGGGGTATGCGTTTAATTGGCGCATGTTTATTGGCTGTGCTTTTAAGTTTTTTGACAAAGCTGCTGGCTTTAGTGTGGATGTCGGTTGGGTCATTTAGGATGCTACTCCAGTCAACTGACTTTATGTCATTCAGATAGGTCTTAGAGTCAAAATTTAAATAGTCCCTGAAGAATCTCTTTGGTTTTAGCCTTGTTATCTGCCTTCTAATGAAACAGAAAGTGGGCAGGTGGTCTGATATGTCCGTGGTTACAATACCAGGTATGAAAATTGGTCAGTAGAGGCATTTGTGTAAATATGATCAATAAGAGTTGCATTATGGCTTGTGATCCTGGTAGGTTTTGTTATGACTGGGAGGAGGTTACTACTGTAAAGAATATCAAGGTAGTCTTCAGTTTTGGAATGTGTACCTACTCTTAGAAAGTCAATATTCATGTCCCCTAGGATAAAGACCTGATGCTTGGATTGGTTTTAAGGGACTGACGACATTTTCTAGTTGAGATATAAAATTATCGAGATTAGACGAGGGGTGCCTGTATATACATCCCACAATTATGCTAGGTTTTTGTGTTCCTGTAAGATTTCAATCCAGCAGGATTCTGCCTCAACAGATTTAAAGCTTAAATCTGACCTATGAATTGCATTTAGGGAGGATGAGATGTAAATACCAACACCACTAGCCATTATTTTAGAATCAGTACTGTAAAATTTGTTGTTAGAAAGATCTGTGTTTGCTGATGAGTTACAATTAATTCTAGTTTTAGTTACAGCAATTACATCAGGTGTATTATCAAAGCAATTTAAAAGGTCGTGTAAGAGCTCAAAGTTTTTTGCTAGACTTCTAATATTACAATGAAAGAGAAAAATGGAATTGTATATTCATGTTATGGAATAGTACTCAGAGCTAGGGGTTGACAACATTAAATCAGGGTTAGATTCATCGAACTTGTCAGATTTGGAAGGAATATTTTATTTGTACGAATCAACACCACAGTGTGAAGTCACTGACATTACCAGTGAAGTCACTGACATTACCAGAACCGAGTATAAAATCTAAATTCTCTTTCATCTAAATCATTAAATGCGGTTATCCAAACATTTGAACAAGCCATTATTAAATAACTACTAAGTTACTACAAGGAGTATTAACCAGATATTAAAGTTTCATTGTGATGGAACGATGAAATCTTCGAATTCTTCAAATGTTGTAAATGTAAAATTAATGTCTGTGAGGTTTCATGTTTACGTAGATAGATCTTACCATTATTCGTCCATAGGATTGGTACTTGTTTTCCTTCTTGAATTTGTTTACCCCTCCAAAGAGTTCACTGCGATACTGGGTTAGGGATTCATTAATGTACAGAGTCTTGGTGGATGCTTTTCCCCATCTCACAAGCCACGGATGGAAGCACGCTTGCTTTTTTCCCGCCGAGGTGCTTGCGTGACTTGTAGAATTCGTCACGCTTTTCTCTACGGACGAATTTGACAATAAATCTGTCCTTCTTACCCTTAGTATCAGGCAATCGGTGGGCTATCGAAATGTCCTGCTTGTCGATTGTTACACCGATGAGCTGGCCCATTTCTTGTGTTAGATTTGCTGGAGAATCCAAAGGCAATATTGGGATTCCTAAAATTTCAAGGCAGTCTCTCCTCGAGTCACTGTTGGATGGAGTCTATGGCTGCTTCGGCATCGTAGACTGACCCATTAAGATGGTTGATTTTGTTATCTTGGGCTTTGCACCAGTTGTTAAGATCGTTTATCTGTTTCTTGGTCAACTGCATTGACTTTAAAACGGAATCATATTTCTCGCTGATCAATTGCTGTGACGATTCAATCGCGTCGAGACGCTTTGACACCTGATTAGTTATCAGGCAGTTTACCTTTTCAATTTCAGTCTCCAGTTCGTTTCTGATTTCTTTCTTGATGTTGGGAAGGAATTCTGTCTTCCAGATCTCTCAAATGTTGTCAACAGTGAGTGGCTCTGAGGAGGAAGCCATTTTTGTTGCGGAGCTCAGAAGTCGTGTCCGGTCGCCATGATACCCAGGCTCAGCAAGCTCAGCGAGGTACAAGTATTCATTGGACATGTACCTTGTTGAAATGATGTTTACCAGTTGGTTATATTTTTCGTAGTAAAAATCTCCGTTTCTTTTTCTGGCGTTTGCAATTCATAAATTATGTTTTAAAATGTGCCTAGTACTAGCTAACCTGTTTACATGTTCATGTTAAAGCTCTGCCATCTTCTTGTTTTCATAGACAAGAACCTTTTATCTTCTATGTCTCTCTCAGAATGATGTGTGCATATAAATATGTGCGGCTGATGACTCACTGCTAGGGGTAACCCTCATGGGTGCCACTTGAAAATTATTGAAATTATTTAATTATATGGTAGACAGTTAAAGTAAAACTCAACAAATTTTGCCTGTGAAGGTTGCTTTGTTAATCTTGTCTATCCTGTGTTGGATTTGCATTTTAATTTAGAGTTATTAGCTAGTCCTGATTAATTCCATGGATATTGGCTCAAAATCTGTATTTCTTGAATAAGACAATATTTTTATTAAAATAATTAACCAATAATTATAATTATAATTATTTATCCATTATTCAAGGCATTTTATGATATCTTTAGAGTGATTTTGACATGTACCTGTGTCCTTTGCTAGTGAATTTTACCGGTGAATAAGGAACATGAACTATAAAATAATTATTTGGCAAAACTCTGATACATGCGGTGTACATTTGTAGATTAAAAGACCGAAAAAAGCCTAATTACTGCAATCAACTACAATCAGTGTACAAAAATATCTTATCCACTGCATCTTATAGACTGCATCTTATAGTAATCACGGTGGTTATTGCAACAACAATCACTGATCACATTCCTATATAAAGTGGGTTTCGATAATAAATTATACAGGGCTCGTGATTATTTTGCGTGGTCGCTGAACCACGAAATTCAGGTAAATCCACAAAATCCTGCGAAATTCACAAAAATGCATCAGATACCGCGAAATATTAATTTGGAACTTATCTCAGCTATTGTTGTGGTTCAATTGCCGCAAACTTGCAAATTTATCTTGAAACAAGCAACATCCCAAAACCATCAGGCGTAAATTATGTTGCAAAAAACTGGGCACTAGCCATAATATAAAAAGCTTTGCCACTGGCTCATTTCTTGATGGTATAGTTGTTGAAAGAGCAAATGATTATCTCTTTTTAAAAAATGATAGCCTGCCTGATAGGCATAGATCCAGGCAAGTCAAACCAAATTCCAACTAAATCATTGAGAGCTGCTTGCCCAAAGGACAACATCTTGTTCCTCTTGTACCCAGATACTGGGGCAGGAGTATTAAATACATGTATATACCTCATTGGTTCTAAATTTCACTGATCCTAGATTTTGCCGAATGTGTTTTTTGCAATTCTAAAATTTAATAACCCTAAAGAAAATTCAGATTACAGAAAAAGCACTTGCATGTATACTAGAACTCTTAGTGTTTAAGTTGCGGCTCTTTGAGAAAATCCTACATTGTACATATATGTACGTTGTGATAAGTCAAGTCTTTTTTCACACATGTTGGCCTTTCAAAAAGTGAGTCTTGCAGTGTATAGCCACCCTTGTATTAAGTTTAATACTAGAGGATGGGAAACAATAACCCTGCAAAGTTTTTTATGGGGGATTTGATTTATTTTTGGATGATGAGGGATTTGCCACCAATTTGTAAAGGGACTCAGGGAGTAAAGAAAGTCAGTTTGACAGTTTGCCATTTGGGCAAGCTGTATCTAGCATGTACTAGCCTAAGAGTCTCTTTAACTGCCCTGAAAAAAATATTTGATGATGTATATCTGTAATTTGAACTTCCCAAAAAACAACCTGCCCAGCGGGCAATTAGTTAAGAACAGAATTCACTAGCCCAATAGCACAATCCACTAGCCGCAGGCTATTAGACACGAATTTCTTTGCACACTGGGACTTGAAATAAGAGATAATTTTGGTTATAAGGAGTGACTTATAACTCATAATTTTGGGCCTCAAATGAGTTATTCGTATGAACAAATACAGTGTCTTCACTCTTGGGTTTTGCACTGAAATTTTTTGTGCAACATGTTGCTCGTCAGCTTGTAATATGGGCAACAATACTTTTAACTTCTAATGGATTGTGACAACTTGAACAAAAATGTTGCCTGTTTTACTTGACCTTTCAGCCCTTGAAACACCTTGCAATCAGTTGCTCGGTCTGGTTTTATAATGTATGTGCTTTGTTGATAAAGTACATGTAAATTTTATACTGTAAATACAGTAGTTTTGAATACCCTCCTCTCCAAAGCACAGCCACAGACTCTTTAAAACTGCACGGCCTAGAAGATGGAAGACAACCAATGCTGTTGTCAATGACGGCTCGTACAACCAATTGATTAATAAAAGCTTGACTTATCAATTAACACGTTTTAGTAAATTAACTCATTAACATGATAAATTGCCCTGACATGTTCAACTGGCTGCCACATTACCATCTACTGGCTACAGAAATGTAGCTGCCTTAAAATTCAAAAGTGACATTGTCTATTAAAGTACATGCAGCTGAGTATTTCATTCCACGCTTAAGCCCTGTTGTAGGGAAATGAACTTCAGATAGATAAGTGTTGTGATTCACAACTCTCTTGTCTTGTAGAAATTTATTGGTTAGAGTTTCTCTCCTCCTCCACAGGGAGGAAGGGGGTCTTGGTAGAGTGACTTTGCATAAGTGGCATAATTAAGAACTCTTTAAAATTTATTTCACTCTTTCGTTTGTTACAGAAAGAATCTCAAGTGTCTTCCTTTCCACATCAGAACTGGAAGAACTTGTTACACCAACAGTGGCTCCAGCCACCCCAAGCTATGATGCTGATTTGTCCATTACTGTCGTAAACCACGCAGGTAGCAGTGACTCATACTCACAACCAAGAGAATACATGGTTTCATCAGTAATCCTTATACCTCCCAGTAATCCAAGCCACATTCAGTCATCCCAGGGAAGTCAAAATGTTAGAGCTGGCACTTTCTCTGAGGCAGTGGTAGCAACAAAAGAGCCAGAAGCGTTTTCTTCAGTTTTAGACTCCGTGTAAGTAAACTTTACAGTGCAATGAATTAAAAAATACCACAAGGTGAAAAACAGATAGATGAAAGGGAAAATTTAAAGAATGAAAATAATACACGTTAGTTCCCTCTATTTACCTCATATTATATTATTTACGGATAAGTTGTAATTTTTATCTGTTTGCTATTGTAGCCCCCCAAATCCAATCAGCAGTGAGCCCACGCCTACTGCACCTTCAGCAACAAGTCCAAAGGAGGAAGAAGACAGTATAACGGCAGTTTTAAACCAGGCAGCAGTAGAGGAAACCAAACTGAAGGAACAGGAAATGATGAATGTAAAAGAAGAGTTTTACAGGAGGTAGAAGAGAAAAGTAAACAGCAGAGTGCTGAGAACTCAAGTGGAGCTGCACCCAAACCCAAGAAATTAAAGGAACGAAAACAAAGCAATTACGCTTCAGTAGACTGTGGTGCAAAGATCTTAGATCACAATAGTGAAGCATCTAATGTTGACAGTATTTTGGTCGGAAATAGAGACTTGTATATGTTAAATCCGTGTAGTGCACAAGTGTGGTTTATTGTGGAGTTATGTGACCTGGCTCCAGTCAAAAGCATACAAATTGCAAACTTTGAATTATTCTCTTCTACTCCTGAAAGCTTTCGGGTGTATGTCAGTAAGAGATATCCCACGAGAGAGTGGACTATGTTAGGGACATTTCAAGCTCGCGAGGAAAGGACGATACAAACTTTTCCACTAGATGAACCAATCTATGCCAAGTACTTTAAGGTATGAATCTGTGAACAGTTTGCTGTCAAGTCGCCCAAAGCCAAAGTTAGGCATCAGGCCTCAGTGTAGCTACAGCAATTAGCCAGTACGTGAACGAGTGTCATCTCATATCTCATCACTGGAGCAATACTCAGTTGTTTAAAAATGGATAACATTATCCACCCGATAAGTCACTATCTACTGGATAACACGATTGGTTTCCCTAATTCTTATCCACTGTATAGTGATTTATATGGTGGATAGTGCTATCCAAGTTTTGAACAGCTTTGGCCAGAAGGTTTATTATGTTCAGCAACTTTCTAACATCCTATTACACATTCATCGCACTTGTTTTGTCTCATCGAAGCTTAAAGAACGAGATATATTACGTATATATCACGCCTTTTTCGCCCTCTTGTGGCTTAATGAGCGACATATTTAGTGTACAACACATTTATCATGCTCGTTTCGTTAAAGAACAAGCCATTGCACGTATGATGCTTATAGTTGTCTTATTAACGAATCCCTTATTTTAAGTACCTTGTAGGTAGAAATTTCTTTCTTTTTTTGGAATTCAGTCGATGCGAAGACAATTTTTAGCTTTTTTAAACAGATACATTGTAGCAAATACACCTCAGTGTGACATAAACCCTGTAAGTACCTTATGTGTTGTCCTTAATTCAATTAGGTTGAGATGTTGAGTCACTTTGGCTCAGAGCATTACTGTCCACTGAGCCTTCTGCGTGTGCACGGCAGCAGCATGATGGAAGAGCTGGAAGACCATGAAACAGATGGACAGGAAGAGAACGATAACAGTGACAGTGACAGTGATGTGCCAGTGTTACCTTCTGATCCTAGTGCCAAGGTTGAAGATCAACCCAAGGAGCAAAATCTGCTGGAAAGAGCAGCTGATACGGTTTTTAATCTGGTCGAGAAATTCACTGGAAATGGGCATGATAACAAGCAAGATAAGGAAGGAGACGATAGTAAACTCGGCGCCCAAGACAATAAAATGACTGCTTCTGAGAAGGAATCCCAAGGTGAAAGCAAGGGCAAAATTGTCACTCTTGTTGGTCATGAAGAGCTCAACGAAAATTCACAAATGAGTGGTGACAAAGCCTGTATAGTAAAGCAAGGTCACAGTCGTGATAGAAATGCTTCACAAGGAAAATGTGTGTCTGGTAATATAAGCCATGAAGATAGTCCACCTTGCAGCAAAGCAGGTAACGAGGGAGAGACTCGTACATGCAGCCCTGCTCCGTCAGCGTGCCAGTTGTTTGCTCAGGTATTGGGGCACTACAGTCTGGGGTGTTTTGTGGGACGAATACTGTTTTCAAAGAATGAAAACTTTACAGTATCAATGAATTTAGCCATGAGTGGTGATTACAAGCGAAATTTAATTGTAGCTCATGAAAAAGATAAAGGTGAATGTTATGAAAAGAAAGAAAGTCAAGACCAAGAGAAAGTTCCTGCAGAAGAGGCTGGAGAGCGATCTACTGAAGAGAAGAAGAGAGGAGAAGAAGAAGAGTGAAGAAGAAGAGTGCTCAGAAGAGAAGAGTGCTGAATTAGATATCGTATACCAAGAATTCCCTGTTATCATTCCTGAAATGTCTTCCAGCGTTCTGAAAATATCAAATGAAGTTACCAGCTCAGGCGCATCGGGAGTTTCAGAATATGTTGACCCTTCGCCCGGAGTTTTGCAGCCTAGCGAGTCACTTAACATTTTCGTGTCAGAGGATGAGAAGAAGAGGGAAACTGATGACAAAACCCCCTCATTAGCAGAAGTGTCAGTTGTTACGTCCTTACCTTTAATTGCCACTCTGCCGGCTTCTTCGTCTGTGGTACTTAAAAGTTCCCAAGTGCCATTAATTAAGGATTCTTTTGATGATGTTCCACAAGGTGAATCCAAGTTACACGATCAGCAGGAGTTAAATAAACAACCTGTACAAAGCATTCCTGACAGACCATAAACTGTGTTAGGAAGTGAACAGGCACACTCTGTGACAAAAGGCACTTCTCAACAGCCATTGCCTTTGAATATGAAGGATATAACTTCCAAAGATGAAGAGAAAATAGAAGACAATGTAACTGTTACTGATGAATTAAACGGTAGCAAGGGTAAAGATCAAACCGAAGCTATACCATCGGAATGCAAAGGGCCAAATTCAATTCACATTATGTCGCAATCTTCTCCAGATATTGACGTCTTGGAGACAAAACTCACTGACAAAGATGGACGAGAGGGTACTGCTCAATTACCTGAAGAGGTACATTTAGAAAAAGAGCCTATACAAAGTGCCATTGAAGCGTCAGAATCAACCAAAGCAACTGATTTTTCAAGCATAAATTTAGAGCCAGTTAGAACAGAAGGTGAAGGATTGAAACCAGATTTGGAAAACCAGGGGCCGGGTATTGAAAGCACAAAATCGACATCCAAAATGTTGGAAACTGAAAATGTGGATCCAGTTATTCAGCCTACCATTCCTCCTAGTAGTGACATTACTGACACTTCAGACCCTGTTCTTTCATTGCCAGCTCCTCCTGTTATTGGAGACACAAGTTTGCCTAACCATGAGTTTTCAACTGCAGCATCGTCAGCAGAAGCTACTCAAGATACTTCAATCCTCAGCAAAGCTCAACAAGCCGCTGTTTCTTCTTCAGCTGGAGTATCGTCAGGGGTCGGGTCAGGAGGGCAGAAGGAATCCATATTTGTTCGTCTTAGTAACAAGATCAAGGTTCTGGAACAGAATTTGAACATGAGGACCCTGTATATGGAACAGCTGCATCAGAGGTAACTTTTACAAATCTCTTCAATCTCTCGTTGATACAAGTGGTTACAGCACCATGTTCTCTTTAAAGCTTTATTTGTGTGGGCCCAGGCTCCAGCTGCAAAAGGGAAAAGGCGAAAAAAAAAATCAGCAAATGAAGTGGCGGAAATGACAAAGGGACGGGATTTCTTTTTTTCTGCTGCCCTTTCCCACACCCCAGTCCATGTTTTTTGTTGTAGTTGTAGTTGTTGTTGTCTTTTTCTTTTTTTGGCTGTTTCGCCCAGTTTTTGCCTTTTCCTCCACTAGAGAGCCTGGTCCCAGACTAAAGCTACATGTACATTTACAACCTGATGGACAAAATTCTTTAGATGGTTCCATCTATTAATTTTTTTTGAATTACGCGTACGCGCTATATTACCATCTCCTCTAAACATCTAATAAAATTACCCCAACCCCCCCCCCCCCCCCCCCCCCCATTCAATAGTGGTTTGGCCTTTAAACCAGTGCATATAATTCTGGGCCCAGTTGTTTAAAGGCCGATTAGCACTAAACCCAGGGTTAAATTTAACCCGAGTTTCTTTTTCTTTTTTCAAAAGCATTTTCTCGGATAATTTGCTCTGTTGTTTTTAAGACCATCCAAATATCAACTTGTTGACAAAAAGAATTAAACTGAATTTACCTTTTAAGCTTTCATATCTGAATTCATATTTTGCACTAACCCTAGGTTATCTTAACCCAGCTTTGAACAACCCGGTCCTGGGCCCGGTTCCTGAAAGGTCGATTAGCGCTAATCCAGGATTATAATTTTGTCCCGTTTTTGTAATTTACCTTCCTACGTATTGCTTAGAGTAACCTCTTGTGTTATCATTACTGTATCTCGGGGTAAAGGCTCAACAGTATCTTTTTTAGCTCGATTTGCATGTCCTTAGACAAAAAAAACCTTCCTTAAAACTAGGCTTAATCCTGGGTTAAACTTAACCATCTTTTAAGGAACCGGGCCCTGGTATTACTCGAAAAATCGTTGGAAAAGAGGAAGGGGGAGTAAGGCAATTCATTTATTAAAGCGAGGGGTTTCATTTGAGGCGGAATGACAGTAAAAATAAATCTTTTTCAATTTGTATCAACCGGTTTAGACCACAGTTGTTGCTGCGCTCTAAAAGCGTTGTACTGTATTACACGACCAGAGTTGAATAATTATCAATTAATGAATGAGGCTGAGTACCTTATGAAGAATTATGGAGATCGAGGAGGGTGTTATCAGTCGAGGCCGAGGCGGAAAACACCCTCCGAGATCTCCATAATTCTTCATGTGATACGAAAGTCGAATTCAATAATTGTTTTATTATTCATCAAAATAATTCCTAGTTACACAACGTGCTTACCTCTATCGATGTTAACTTCATCTTTGATAGTGCACGTTTAGGGTTGTTCAGCTCCACAAATATTCTCCAAATAGCAGATGTCGCCGTTCAAGTTGTCTTCTTGCTGTTCTTGCCATGTTTTTAGCTATTATTTTGCCTAGTTCTTACTCTTGGAACGAGTGAAATGTCCGCAATTTTTGTTTTCATAACCAAAACAACTCAACTTCGTCCCCAGGTCTTCACGGTTAACGGTGCATTAACCTGCAAGGAAGCTGCACTTTTGACATCATCAGTTCATTAGTCGCAAAATTCCTCCAAATTTGGTCGTCAGTAGCTGGTTAAAGTGAATTATGTGTGTGCTTTTAGCCAATTAGAATCAGGGAAATGTTTTGAACGAATAATGAAAGTAGTTTAGGGTCCTCGGAGAAAGTGCTAGGGACAATCCCATAACTTCGTGTCTTTTAATTCCTTCTTCAAGGAAGGTATGTTTACGTAGCCTGAAATTCAGACGTTACTGAGGGAGTAAACACGACTCAAAGTAGTTGTCTGAAATTCAGGCCTATGTTTAAGGTAATTGCGAAGATTCTCTCCCCTCCCCCCCTCCCCGCCCTCCTTTTTTTTCTGGGGGAATAAGTTGAACAGGTTCAAGCCTTCAGAACTACAGCTAGTGCCTTGTGTCTCCTTTTCTTGTTAGAATGCACGTTGTTTTTATCTGGTTTTGATCTTATCAAGAGAAATAAAGTTGATGCTTTATGATGCTAACAAGAGTTGCCTTATTTTCGGTCACAGATACCGCAAGTCAGTGGAAGAATTACAGAAGAACTCAGATAAGAAAGTTGCCCTGTTGACCAATGCTACCAAGAAGGCAGAGACTATTGTATGTATAATCTTTATAATTCTTAGTGTTGGGAAATAGTGGTGAGAGTTACGAAGCAATCAGTAACTCTAACCTTTGTCGAAGCGAGTGTTGCCTACACAACATGTTCTTAGCTTAACATTAATCTGAGGAAGTTGAACCTTCACAAAATACAATAAACACCCGCTAATAAGAACCTGTGGATTAAGGACCTGCTGGCAGAAATTTGGCATTTTAATACCCAAAAATGTAAGAACCTGTTTAGCCAAGCAAAATCAAGCAGGTTCTTGTATGTGTCTTACAGGTAAATACTGAAAGATAAATATTTTGACCAAGGAGTTTGACTTTGAGATTGCCAAGTGATATTTCAAGAAGATACTCACACCAAACTGTAATTACAGATAGACGTATTAGTGTAATTCCTACAACCAAAAAAAAGTTTATAAAAAGTACAGATTGTAATTGTCGTCATGAACCTTGCATGAAGGTTTGCAATGTACAGTTGTGAATAAACACTGTATATTTAAGGACCAAACTTTCAAGTTTCTTCATTTTTCTGGTAGTCAACAACTATATCTCCTTCATAGAAATGAAGAACCTAATAAAGAACGTTCTTAGCGTAAATTACCAATAACTATCCCAAAATAAAGTAGCCTTTTTTGCCAGACCTCAAATAATGTAGGTTCTTATTAGCTGGTGTTTACTCTTCAGTGCATTTTCTACCCCTCAATTCGCAAAAATGAACGTTCACAGGCATTTTGTTTATCATCCTCTTAAAAATTATCCGTTGGAGATTGGGCGAGATTAGTACAATAATAATATGGCGTGAATGCCCTACTCTGCAACACATGGATTTCGACTGAGCGTGCTCCATGTCAACGATCTCAAGTGCGCAACGAATTAAAACTATGGAACAAGTTCGAATTGGATGAATTAACTGCTGTGAAAGACAGTTTCAAACTTACTCCCAACCTGATGCTCTCTATTGGCCCGTCACTTGAAGATAACGTCAACATTGGTCTAACGATGGTAGAACCTTTAGCGCAACCATTTACGTTTGATGGCGTTTGGTATACGTTCTACAGTGTAGACGATTTTCTGTGCAAATGTCTTGTTTACATGCACATATTAATCGAGCCAATGTTACTTCTTTTTAAATGTAAACTTTACTCATTCCTTCTACAGATCAACAACCAAAAGGAACAGATCACTAAACTGCAATCAAAACTGGACAACCTGACCAACGCAGTTGCTGACATGAAAGTCCGTACGGATCCACTCAATAAGGAAGTTATGGAGCGCCATGTTATCGGTCTTTGCATTGAAATAGTCTTAATTCTTTTTCTGTTCATACTGTTTGCAAAGAGGAACAATAATCAGGAGACTTCTAACTCACCCGGGAGGTCAGTGCACTTTATGAACGGTCATGGCCCCCCTCGACTTGCAATTGAAGATAGCAAACGCAGCAAAGCCACTGTCTTGTCGGAAGGTGAGTACTACGTTCGTGCACTAGGAATATTCATCTGGCATTTTATCAACTTGATATCAACATGAAATTTCTCCCCACATACCTTCTTACGTTCCGCTTAGTAGTTAAAAATATCAACTTGGATTACTTTTTAGTTTGCCATTTCTGAGTTCCAAAAACTCTCATTTTCAAAACGAGGCTAAGTGACATTTTTTCTCGTAAAAATTAGTTTAATCTGCATGACAATGAATATTATTTTCATATCAATTATACTTCAGAACGCATTTATGCAACAAGAGGTTTTCAGAACTCTTTATTTGTCATATCGGAGCAATATATTTTGTTCATTCATTTACTTATTTTTACCACCACATTACAAGTTATTGTCGGTCCAATGTGTACAGTGTACAAACGTATTTATTTTTATTTTAGTTCCTAGGTTAAGTGGAAAAGAACAACTTCTTTTCGGTTTTGTAAAGATGGCGGAACCGGAGAGTATCGGGGGCGGCACTGATACAGATCACCATGACAAAAAATTAGTAAAGGTAGGTTTTCACACAATGCTGTTGTGTATTTATAATTGAATGGTGAAAGCTAATCCCTGATGTTTGAATTTAAATGTTAAATGTTAGTCCACTAGAAGGTTTCTAGAGTAAGCTCGAATTATCATTCGCCAGTTCTGTTTATTTCCAGAAGGGGAAAGAATATGGTGTATACTGTTGCATTGCAAATACAGCCGCCTCTCGTCGCTCTCCGTCGCTAGGAAATGTCCCGTCCCGACGGCGTGGAGTGATGTGAGTGGGCTGTATTTACAGGATAGTAGGATTTCTTGTCTGTGATTTCATGCTGCTTCCTCACACGACAATATTGCACCGCTTTGATCAAGCTGGAATTTCTTTCGCAGGGAGCAATTCTAAAATAGAGACCTTTAGATTTGTGAGCATGGACGACTCAGAGGTTTTTTTGCCTCTTCTCAGAAAGTAGTAAGCCTGGAAAGTTTTATTGCAAGTTAGAACGGTTATTTTTATTGAAGGAGTTTGAGCCCTCGCCCGATCGCAGAATGATAAAACTTCTAACATTTGATAACTTATTTCCGCCTCCATGACATTCTCGCTAAAACGCGTAGTAGAATGAACACGGCTGTCACTTTTTTCCCGCCAAAATGATGTTGGCTCACGCCACGCACTTCTTGCCATTGACAAAATCTCTTCCCTGTAGTCGTCCTCGTCTTAGAATCTAATGGTCACTATTGAGAGACACTCTTAATCTAGAAATGATTACTAACTGTAGTACTGTATTTCCTGTAGGGTAGTACCTTCAATACCAGTGAGAGTAAGAAGAAACGTCATCACAAGCGTAAAGGGTCCAGTACACCTGAACTTCTGCCTGATAGTCCTAGCTATGAAACGTCCAACGGACCCGAGCCTTCCCCTGAAAGTCATTCTAGTGCTGACGCGCCTAGGTCAGTAGGTGTTGTCAGTCGTACGGCTGGGCTGCTTTTCTCGAGTGCTCGTGGGTTCTTTGGTGGCCTTCACAATCCATGGAAACAATCAAAACCTTCGACTGTCCATAGTGATCCTAATATATCCGCAAGAAGCGAACTCAGCCAAGCGAGCAAAAGCTCGCCGAGACCAAATAATCCGGGTTTATCCCGAGCAAAGAGTCTTGAGTTAGTTCCAGAGAATACATCAATTCAAAAACCTGCACCACCACCACCAGTACCGACCCTTTCGTCCGAGTTTGGCGTGATGTTGAAGCGCCCACCAGATTTTTATTACCCTAAGAAAGGCCCCGCGAAGAACAATTTTCCTGGTCCCGTGAAATATGGGAAATATGGCGTGTTAGATTCTCAGTTGACATAACTAAGGCCCCTCGAGAACCTCACGCATTCCTCACTCCATGCTATTGAAAGTCCGTTTTTAAGGATGACTGGAGTATGAATTCGTTTGGTTTTCGGGGGTGCTGGTAGAAACATACTTTGTGGAGAACCGTCAAAGTTATTGAACCTTTCTTGGTTTACAACGAATGGCTCGTAATTGGTATACAAGTACAAAAATATCTTTGTTAAATGTTGTGGAAATACTTGACGAGAACTCCCAAATCCAGTCGCAGCTTTATTCTTCTTGGCAAATCCTTGGTTGCTTTTACAGAACTACTGTAAATGCTTGTATTTTAAGGCGCATAGTTCTGTCGTTTACTTAAAAAACGTAATTTGCCCTATAAAGACTGCTGCGGTCTTGCCAAAAATATGGTGGTCAAGTTGTTCCACTTACGGTTATGGTGAAGTAGAATATTACTAAGATTAGAATATTGTTATCCTAAGGCAGATATAAAAAGGAAGAATAAATAGAACGGGTCGTTTTGCTTGTTTTAGGAGTCATGGTCAGAGAGGTTGTCTTCTTTCAAGAATTTTGCCAAGCGTTCGACGTTTCACATCTTCCACAAGCATTTTTATTGTCGCACCAACTTCCAATATATTTTCCGAAATCTGTCATGCCCTTTCTTAGAGAGCCCAAGTAGCCGGCTCTTTTACAACCCTCGTTTTTGACTTGTGCCGGTCCATTCAAAATAGCCCTCCTGAGGAAAAATCCTAAGGGGTTGCTGTATACACAGACTAGACAATTGGTTATTTATCAGTTAGCTGGTACGAGAAAAAGATCTTGCACTACCTGTTTTGCCTTTTGCGACATGTCAGGCATGTGCATGATCAAGCACATGTGTAATTCGGATTAACCTTTTAGCACACAAAGATGCAACATAATGGTCTCCCTTTTCCTCTAATTTGAATCATTAGGCTGAATAGCCTGTCCTGTGGGGAACAGGGAGATTGCTTTTCTCGAGATTCTCAGCGTATCACTCAGAAATGACCACAAACTCAGATAAAGTTTAAAAGCCTTTAATTTATTTTAAAGAATGACATCAAATATATAGAAACTGACAAAAGCTGGACATTCGTTTATGAAATAGGCCACTGTCGATATATCCATTGACATCATGTCCTGAGAACACGAGGAAGAAGAGTGATGACTTTCGTTTCTTCTGGTTTTCTTGGCCTGGCTATGAGTTTGGATAATAGCACGATATATCAAAGTGACCCCATTCATACCGAAGTCCCTACAATATTTTATCTTACTCCTGCCATTCAATAATTTATTATTATCATTATAAAATGAAGCAATATTATTAGGTAATTACGTAATATGTATTAAATGAATAAATGTATAGTTGTATAAATTGACCATTGAAACGTTCTTGCTGGTGCTGACTTCGTTCCTGGCGTATGAGCCATTAAGTAAAAGAATTTTATAAATTATGCAGGTCGAGGAGGGGTATCGAATGAACGCCGAGGTGGATAACTTCTTTCCCGTCTCTGACCCTGATTGTGTGCCTTTAGAGAATAGTGTTTTATATATACTGACTTCCAAACCAGACCTTAGCTGTAGAAATTGTAACAAAGGTTCCTGCATTGCTTATTGTATTGGCAGCATTGGTCGGAAATGGAATGTTATTTTTTCCGAACTGCCCTGGTAATCCGAATCTTCACGTTTCATACCCAGACGTGGGTTCCCCAAGTGATCTGCTAATGACACTATTTGAAAGAACACAAAAATCTAAACTATAATACTATAATTGTTATTCAACACCAGCAAAGGTCTCTACAATAATTAAGCTTTTTTTCTTCTACTACCGCAATATTATGGTGAACCGAAGTGCCTTTTATCACCTTACTCCTAATGTCACCTTTTTGAGTCAATAGTTCGTTTCTCCAACATGACATGACATGACATGTTTATAGCGAGTGGCAATGCTGTAATCTAACCTAGCCGATTGAAACGTTCGTAACATTGAATTGTAGCCACGGAATTATGTGGTAGGTTAATATCTGGCGTCTGAGGAACTCTGAAGGCTACGATCAGCCACACTATATCGGATAGCCCTCGCACCGATACGAAAATGATACAGGATTTTGCTTCTGTCAGTTCACATAGAAAGAAGAACGGTGATTTTTCGGCTATTTCTGTTAAGGAACGAAACTGCGCCGCCGGCGGTCTTGAAAAGTGGATCATTACATATCGGATGGGTTTTCTGCCACTTTTCGTCGCAGTGTGAACATGTTTTCAAGTGAAATGAGTAGGAGCGAGCACAGGCTGGGACCCACCTATTATGAAAGTATATTTTTAGGAGAGGGCACTATGATTTAGTACACCAAACTGGCCTCTCGGCCAACCGGCCGCTCTGGTACGATGTTCGATCTGTGTGGACCACTTGTTCCAGTTCTATACGGTTGTCGCTCATACTACCGGATACATTTTCATGTCTACACGAACATCTATTTTCAGTATAGTGTGGACAGGCTATCTAAAAAAGTAAAAGACGCAATCCGAACTACTAACAAATTTATAGTCATTTGTAGAGAAGGAACCGATTTTAGTCCCTACAATTGTTACATTACCAGTGCTATTCAGTATTTTCTCGATGTCTTTCAAATGAAATTAAATATTATTAGGTATCTTATTGTAATAACCCATTAAACAGTTGTTCTCGTCATCTCAGTCCTGTTCCTTGCTGGGTGAGAGAACTCCCATATGAAAATGACAGGGTTGCTCGTCTCTCTTAGACGTAGACATTGCAGTTTTTGGTCTCACTTTGGCTGTGCAAAACAAAAAGCCAATATTTTTAACCATAACTGTATCACTAACCCCCATGAAACGGATGTAACTTTGTTGGCCAACAACTCGCAGCATTGTCCAACATTGTTGGAAGTTGTTGCGTCCGTTTGCGCGCAGCTTTAGGGTTGAGCGTAGAGAAATGCCGTAAAATTCCGAAAATAAGCCCCGGGGCTTTTTTTTTGGAGGGGCTTATCTACGGAGGAGAATTTGCGTTTCAAAATCGACTGGACTAGCCTTACAGTTGGAAGTAAATTTACCGTTTTTGCTTTTTTTAAATTTGTATTTAAGGGCAATTTTCCAAGTACAAGCCCCCGGGGGCTTATATTTGGAGGGGCAATTTAACGGAGGGTTTTTTGCGTTACTGGTCTGGGGGGCTTATATTTGGAGGGGCTTATACATGGAGGGGCTTATTTTCGGAATTTTACGGTATCTATATACAAAAAGACGTTGTCATAATGAGTTAGAGAGTGTTCTACTTTGGCTGCCCTGAGGAGACTGGTTATGAAAACTGGCAAGTAGTGAAGATGAAAACAACGGTGTTCAGTTTATGGGTATAGTTTCTTGGTATTGCGGACGGTGCAACTGCAATTATTAATCTACTTATCCGTCCAGTATTCCCTCATGCTTTCATATTGGAGCCCCCCCCCCCCCCCCTTCTCCAGCCCCACCTTCCCCCGAGACCCCTATAACAATCTAAAGAAAAAAAGGGTGCTTTGACAAAACTTAAACCATAAAGACCCTACAGAAATTACAGCTTCGTATCAAGAGTACTAGCTTTACTGGCGTTAGTAGCGGATGCCTCACGGTAACATGGCTGGTTCTGATCCAGTAGCCTGAAATAATAGTAAGGGGTATCTTCCGTCATCATCTCTTCCAGTATCGGTATTAGTTGAACGAATGAGGGTCGTTCATTTGGATCCTCCTTCCAGCAGTCCATCGTCAATTTGTATCTGTTGAAAAGGGAAAACATAGTTTAAAATACCACTACACAAAGATATGTCTCCATTTACTTTGAATCAGAAGACACTTATGTTCTATAGGCTCTTTTTAGAATGGGGCAACGTAAGGGAAAGAGGCGCGCTGAAGTTTCCACTCCTCGGATAAAAGGCTGACAATTTTAGAAAAAAAAAACTGTTTGAAGGACTATGTAAGTATTTCTTCATCGTGCCCTCTATTCGGAGGTCTTTTATTATTTCTATTCTGACTTACATTTCATCGCTGCACGTGTTGGGTTTCTCCATCCGATATCCAGATTTAAGTAAACTGCAGAGCCTCCTAGGGCTTATCCCAGGGTATGGAGTACCCCCTAAAATAACAAAATAAAGATCAATGCTGTCTTATCAAAGATTTTTAGGCTTTTCCTATTTTTCATTTTGAAATCGCTGGTAATCCCTGCAATCTGATTGGCTCTCAGCAGTGTGATTTATTTACGAATCACACAATCATATCTCTTCTAAATCGCGTTATTTATGTTCTAAACCACGTCGTACCGTCGCACCTTGCTTTATATCGCATCATTTCTGTGTCGAATACAAAATGAGATGTAAAAGCCCTTTTGTTTCCGCTTTTCAACAGGCTATTTGATCTGCCCACAGGCAAGTCCTTCCCTATGGTTCTCGATCTAAGGCACGCCTCTTGACCGCTACGTAAGAGCTGCTATCCTTCATTCTATCCAGCATTCCCGCTCGACGTCGTCCAGGTGGTCTCTTTCCTGGTATTCTTCCCTCAATAACTAATGGGACATGATCACTATGTAGTAGGGTTTGACCAAGCCAGACTCGCTGTCTTCTGTTGATAACAGATATGATGGCCCTCTCCTCACCGACACGCCTCAATACTTCTTCGTTACAGACTTTGTCAGACCAATTTATGTTTAAAACCTTTCTCCAAAGCCACATCCCACAGCTCTCCAGTCTTCGCACGTCCTCTTTCTTTATGGTCATTATTCGGCTCCATTCAGAAAAGTACCCCAGATAACAGTCTTCATAATTATCTTCTTCAGGCAAAGGCTAGCGCGCTGAAGGCTTTTGTCAGCAGTTCTTTTTACTTAGTAAACGCGTTTTCGGGCTATTCTCGATCTAATTTATTTTTCCCAGGATCCATCCTGTGTAATGAGGCTCCAAAGATAGTTAAAGTGCGACGATTCTTGACTTTATTGTTTACCCTCAAGAAAGGTCGTGAATTCCTCACCAGGCCTCTTACTGATTTTCTTCACCTTAGTCTTCTTAACATTGATCTTCATATCATATTCCTTCGCGCTTTCCTGCATTTTACCTATCATAAGTTGCAGACCTTTAACTGAACTGGCTAAGGTTGCTTGATCATCCGCAAAGCGCACTGTCTTAATGAGATGACCTCTCACTCGAATACTTTTATTCACACCACTTAAAGCATCTCTTTGCATGGCTTCAGAATATATGTTAACGAGTATGGGGGATAACGAGCTAACTTGTCTGGTGCCACGGCCAATCACTGCTGGTACGGATTGAATTCTGTGATTTCAAAATGGCTGTAATAAAGTGATAATTTCACTTCGTGTCGTGCAATTTTAGTCTGAAATCATACTTCTGATCTCAAATCGAAATCACGCGTATGATTTCAGACCAAATTGCTCTCCACTCAGTTCAATGTCCATCATGTATTATCAATTTACCAACCTCCAGGAGGGATTAAAATAACGTAATGTACAAGTTTACCATTACTGAGTATTTATTTTGCCAAGTGACACGTGATAAAGACGGCTAGGAGAACGGCGGAAGTTAGCCTATTATTTTTTCTAGTTGTTTAGCAATCATGACATTATGCAAGAATGGCCTCTTTTCTAAAGCGGTTCAAATCTCCTGTGACAGCTATCCTAAAACTGAATAGTCAGCTTTTCCGTAACTTTTCCCTACTGGTATTATTCTACCAGCATTAGTTTAAAAAGATTTATAAAACTAGCTTACCCATGGTGGCTAGTTCCCACAAAACAACTCCAAACGACCATCTGCAATAAAAGGAAGTACATAAAGAAATAGCAAGAATTAAATTCATAGAAATATCAATTTTGTTTATCTCGCCCCATGGATGGTAATTCAGGAAATTTTTGTTTGGAGTCATGGACTATGGGATCCGGAATCCTGCTAACTATGAAATTCTGGAATCTAGGCCTTTTGAAATCTGGAATACACTGAGTTGGAATCCGGAATCTAGTATCTGGAATGCGGGATGTTGAGAGTGGAATCTAGGATCCAAGATGGTCTCAGATTAACTTCGTCGGTTCACTTAGATAGAGTGATAACCGCTACTGTAGACAGTGTCACGATCAAAATTGCGCTCTTGTTTTTTTCTTGTTTTTTTTTTTTTTTTTTCAGACAGTTCTAAACAGTACATTGGAAGGTCTATGTTATCTAAAACCTCAACTTCACACTGCATCACAGGAAGCCTAAGCTTGGCCTAACTGTGACCTCGTTAACATATACTTACACGTCAGTCTTGAAAGTAAAAATGCCGCTTTCCAACGCTTCAGGTGCCATCCATTTCATTGGTAGCTTGTGCACGCTCGTAACTTCGTATATTTCACTCTCATTTGCGTGGCGTAACAAACCAAAATCAGCAATCTTCACCGCTCTGTCCTCACCAAGTAGAATATTACGGGCTGCCAGGTCACGATGAATGAATCCTTTGCTGGCCAAGTATTCCTGGAAGAGAAATAACGAAATTATTTCTCAAACAGTTTTTAGTTACCAGATACCTTTAGATCAACAAAAAATTTCCAATATGAAAATTAAAATGGAAGCTCGATTTTACGATATAGCAGGGGGATAGCAGTTTAATCGGGATTTCGTTGTAAACGAACTCTCGATTTAACGATCTGGCGGAAAAGCAACCACGTACAATAAACCGTCTGTTCCAGGCTCAAAGATAGCCCGCCACCGCCCCTTTTTCCTAGATCACGCTTTTTTGCCTTATTTTTGCCATTGCCACCCCTACTATCGAGAGCCTGGAACAGGCCACTGCAAGCTGTGCCTGGCAAACGGTCCGGAAAGCGGGAGGAAGTGATCGTCGGTCTATTCATGAAGAATGGAGGGAGGATTTCCGTTACAGCTTTTGGAAAACAAGAAACAAATTAAGAAATTGGCCAAGAAATCCCCGCGACGTATACTTTTCAGCACAAAAAGCCGTCAAAGTTGAACAAGCTAAGTGAATTACAGTCGACTCCAGATAACTCGAACCCTCGCTAACTCGAACCTTGTGCTGAACTCGAACCAGAATTGATTTCCCCTGGATATTTCCTTTACTGTAATTTACCGTCAGTAACTCGAACCCTCGATAACTTGAATCTCCCGCTAACTCGAAATAATTTTTGTTTCCCTTCAGATCACTTTCATACAATTTTACCCTCGATAACTCGAAGGAATGAATATTGGTTGAGAAATAAGGTTTTCAGTTAAGATTTCAACAGCGGAAGAAAGCCCGTTGACACCTGTTGACACTTAATTAAATGCTGTTTTTGAGAGAGACTTGGGGTAAGTGGAATCAAGCCCTTCTTAGACTACCACGCCTGAAAAAAGAAAAAAAAACCTATTGCTTCTTACTATACTGCTGATTTCTATTTCGAAGTCACCCAAAACGGCTTACCTCAGTGAACATTATTCATTTAGAGAATAGATTTTTTCGTTAAAAAAGGTTCATTCATACAAATGAATAAACAGCAATTATTGGATGAGGCAGAGTTATGCAGATCAAGGAGGGTGTATTTGCAAAACCTAAAAGCCAAATATACAGCTGAGCCACCAGATATATCAATTGAGCTTACAATAGTTAGCAAATACCATCATGGTGGCCGTTTACGAAAAGCAATCCCTTAGCTTCAACCATCAGTTTCACTTGCAGACCGTTTATTGTTTTTCCAAGATTCCGAGTACGGGAGTATTTATCTAGAAAGTTCTTGCTGCTCAGTCTTCCATTCCCGAAAACAAATTTAATCATTGCTCTTTCTTTCCTCTACTTCCCTTCTTTTCTCAGGGGCGTAGCCCCTGTAGGCCTGGGCCTTCAAATTTTTGGTTTGATCACTCTACCGCTTGAAATAAATTATGCGTTGTTGGAGTCAGCTGAAAAGCTTAAGAGCTCAAAGAGTTGGTGAGGTCAGTGCGTACTGGTCATGCGTACAATTTTCAGGATATTTGGAAATGAAAGTCAGCCAGGCCTACAACTAACCAAAAAGCTGGCAACGTCCCTAAATGTCAGGCTTGTACGTACGATTCAAATTAAATAACTGATAGCTTAGCCTAATTCAGGTCATATGGCTGTATTCACTGGACACCTTTTCGAAAATACGAACAGACCTGATTTTTCAATAGGTACCTTCAGGACGGCTCCATGTGATTTTTAGGCTTCTCGGGATATAATAAAAAACTCGATTTTTTAACCTTATTTTTAAAATCAAACGGCTGATTTTTATGTGTGCTACGTTTCACGAAAAATTCAGCAAGATATTAGTTACCCCTATAATGGTCTGTTATAATTAACGCAGCAATTTGAATGCCTGAAAAATCTGCCGTCTCATGCCCGGATAGCATAATACTTGCAGACGCAGAAAAAACTAGTAGTAAAGTATTTTAAATACGGGGAAGAGGCAGATTTTTGTGATTTGCAAACGATGACTAAATTGCTCAAAGCATTCTTCAGTCGAAAAAGTTCTTACCATCCCTTTAGCAATCTGCCACGCATAACAAAGAACTTCTTTCCCTGAAATGTCTTCTTCATCATCTTCCTTGCCCTCACAGCTGCCTTCTTCTTTCTTGATGGTGATCTTTTCTTCGACGTTTCTCAAAGGCTCAGCGGGAGTGAGCTCTTTTTCTTTGGAGAAATGGGCAATACTGATCGAAGGTAACACCATCACCGACGTAACCGACCCCTTTCGCCGTTCATTTCGTTGAAATGACGTGTTGACATCGTCACTTTCTTCTTCCTCCTTGTCATCTTCGTAACCCAGGTTTAAGCAAGAAGGTTCCATCTCAGATCGAGGAGCGTCGTTGATTAGAATTCCTCTTTCAACGTCGTCCAGGTCGATTTTAATTTCCTTCGTCCCGCTGGTATGATAGCCACCGTCTTTTCCACTTTCTTCATTATTTCTTTCCCTGTTCTCCTCTTTCAGGTTTTCATCCAGGACATATTTTGTTTGCAGGTTCTTGGACACCAATTTCGGCCTCTCAGGAACAGGAGGCTTAAGCCTTTCAACGACATCACTCTGACGACTCTTTTTCATTGTAAGCTGCAAAAAAATATTGAAATGAATTCCGTCTGATCATGAAACGGTTTTGTCAGCAGAAACAATTTCAACACTATCAGTTGGTTAGCCGAAATATTTTTACCCAGCAATTAAAAGGAATCTATGTGAATTGAAAGATTACTTAACCGACGTTAAACTGAAAACCTAGCCTGGAAAACCTTATGGGCCAACTTTCTTTAAATCGTCCACGGAAAAATCAAATGGATTAAACTGCAATAGAAACAAAGCTTTTCTTCTGCTTTGTTACAATTTTCTGTGACATTTTAAGATACACAGTCCCAAAAACGCGACGTGTGCTTTTGAATATTTGGTTTGACCTAATGCCACTTGTGACGTCATATTTCGTACAGGGCTTTCGGGACTCACAATCATTATCTCCACCAAAATATTTTGAAGGGTTTTTTAAAAAGAAACTTTTCTACTGCGTCGGTCGGAGGTTGAAAAGAAAAACTCTCACTGGTGTCATGGGTTGATTTGAATAACTCATCTTGCCACCATTGAAAGACCATGGATGGAAAAGCTGACGGGCATTTTGAGTGGAAGCCCTTTGTTAGCTTGAATCAAGGACGGTTTATCAAATGGCGGAGCTCAACTATGGTGAATACATAGGAAAATGAGAAAAAATAAGTAAATTACCAGAATGAAAAGCGTTCGTTGAAGTAAACTACTCTTGTCTTGTTACCATGTTCAAACAATAGCGTAGCTCCACCATTAGTAATCCCGTGATTCATGCTGACCAGAAAAGGTTAACGCCCACCTGGGGGGAGGGGGGTACTCTCAAAAATTTCGAATAGTTGAGACAAGCGAAAACCAATATCCTATTAAAGACCCAAACATGGAAAATGAAGCCCAGTTCAAGGGAAAAACAAGACCTAAGAATCAGTGGAAACAGAAAAAAACTTCCTTAAATCGCGCTCCTAATCAGCTCTAGGGTAAAGTTCAGTTTTAACAGATCTATGATTTGTTTTTGGTGTGTTGGGCATTAACGCACGTGAATTTTACCTGATAGAATAAGGGTACCCTATCTAAGGATCACATCGGCAACACTGCTCTAATAAGGGCAAGAAGGATACCATATTTAAGAATGGAGATCCTCATCCTATCGGGCGGGGGTACCCCCAGGGGTAAACGTTCAAAACATCATTTTTTTTCTTTCCTGACCACCTACGCCTCCCCTAAGACAAACGCTACCTTCTTACTTAGGGCAAAATGTGGCTTAGGGGAGGGATAGGTGGGCAGTTTCCCGCAAAACCTTAACTGATCCTACCGGGGCAAGCTTGGCTTTATTAACTAAGCGTTGAATACAAATTTTTGTATATTTACCGATCTTTGTTTTCCGAATACATGAATAGCATTTAAACAGTCTCGCTGTATAAACCGCGTTTGGAAAAATACCAATATCCGGTTGCATTCATGTCTACATTTTTAGTGCACCTCTGTCTTTGAGAACTTAAATTATAGGTAACATGTACAAATTCTCACATCAAGTTGTTTAGCATCTTATTATTTTTACTGAAGACGATGGTTTTTAGACGTGTGATGAGGTAGAGGATTTTCCGTCTGCCTTAAGAGACCACACAATGTAAGAAAAAGAACATATACACGCCCAGGACGATGTTCATTAGAAAGTGCAGCACAGAATACTAATGACGTCAGAGTGACTAATTTGCCATGTTTGTGTGAAATCTGCCATTCTTGTTATTTTCATAAAAAAAAGTCAGACAAACTTGACATTTTAATAACAAAAAGACGAACAAAATTGTGGAATTTGTTTGTCTGAGTTTGAGTGTTATAAATAGTGCCTGTGCGCAACCCTATTGCGAATGGAGAGAAGATATTTTTTTAAACAAAAGGCAAAAAAGAAGGCAGCAAATTTTTATTGATATGGCTGATAAAGTAATGATACCTGTTGCCTTTTGTTTCTGAGCCACTGAAGAAGATCTCCGTTAGGAACATATTCCATGATTAACATGATGGGATGTGATTGGATCCAGTAGCCGAGCATGCTCACAATATTACGGTGTGTTCCGACTTCCTTCATCAGCTCGATTTCCTGAACTAACTGCCGTTTGTCCTCCTCCGTGGCATTTTCTAAAAAACAAAAGACATTTAAAGAAAATCCAGGTAACCGTGACCTGCGTATATGCTACACGATATCAGTTAGTGCTAAACAACTAAAACCAGATGTAAAGAACAAAAGAACTAATTAAGATAAAAATATATTTAACCTATAAAAATATAACACAGTCAATAGCTCAGGTCCTAATTTTTGCCTGAGAAAAAAATCTATTTGTTAAGAAATTGGTTCCCTAAGTTAAGTGACGTAGATAAAACAAAGTCTCAAAGAAAAACCGTTAGTTCTCTTCATCCAACGATCACCAAACACAACATGTAACATAATGCGATACTGGATGATCTCTTAGTCCGGAAACTTTTCTCTTTAATCTTAGACGCCACTTTTTGTGTTCTTTTATTGCTTCCTTATTCTCGACCCACGGGCAGTTCATCTCCAGTAATATGACTTTCTTTGAGTGCACATTTGTAATCCTTATGCATCTATCAAATTGGCTCACTTCCATTGACTCTGCATATACAGGGACATCCCAGTATGCTTTTGTAGTTGGGTTTCATGAAGGGTTTTCGGCTTACTGTCATCGTCATCATTATCATCATCATCATCATCATCATCAAGCTCCAAGGCGCTTTACAATAAATGTTTTCAACTAAAACGACTAGAAAGCAGTAACTCGTAACATTAAAAATTAGAAAAATTGTTAGACAAAACTAAGAAATAAAAATAAAGCTTAGAAGTTTTTAGAGCTTTACGATTTTTCTTAGAAGAACGAATATTCAAACTCTATTTTACACTGTATGTTCTGGAGAATCATTCCAAAGTTAAGGGACACAAAACGAAAAAGCATGATCGCCCGGTAAAATTTTAGCCTTGATCTGGGTGTTACTAATTAACAAGTTCATGGTTGATGATCGTAAACTCCTAACAGGCTTGTAAGTTTGAAACAAATGATGATTATAGCTCGGACATAAATAATTTAAAATTCCGCTACTCATACTTCAAGGGAAGCCAAGGTAGTTCTCTAAGTAAAGCTGCAGTAATACGATCAGATAAAGTTCTCAAGTGACTGAAACATGCGAATAACGTATTTCGAAAGATCACATACTCATCACAATCTACACATTACGAAGGAATGCACTAACATTTTGAATTGGTTTAAAGAGGTAATCTGTTATCGTGTCACAGCCCTGAGGAGTGATCATGCAGCCTGCTCTGTTTTGCATTTTTATATCTGTGTGGTTTTCTTAAAAAGTGCCCGCTCGGTTTTCGCTCGAGCATGGGCATCGATTTAAGCGCTATATACTCTTTAGCACATTTAATGTTACATAATCTCGAGCTTGTCTATAATACCACTTAAAACACGACTAACCTTGGAGCACACCTTATCAATGTTCTGATCTCACTGAAGGTTTTTATGTCTACATTAATTGATTCATTGCAAAAAGTGTGGTAAATTGCAAACATTCAAGGAGGTTATTAATATAAGTAATATATTATAATATAAGAAAACAAAAGAAAACAAAATTTAAGATCAAAAATGGGCCCCTGAGGTACATCACACTGGGCGCTTTCCATTTAGGAAAAAATACCGGAAATTTTGGTGGGAGCAAAAGTGGAATTTCCGACTGGTAAAAAGTTGTTCTATTTGGTCGTAAACCCCGGTACGTCGCGGTGCCCGACGGCCCAAGAGGTGATGAAGTTCCTGACATCACGATCTTCCCAGTTTGTTAGTTTGTTAGATGTCATAGTTTCAGAATAGGGTGAAGGCGACCGACTGGAATCTCAAAAAGAAGCGTCTGAATAGAGCAAATGGAGGGAAAAGCGTGTAGCAGAAAAATTGCAGGGATTCTCTTCAGTGAATATGAACCTCTGAATAAATATTGCTATTACTTATTACTAGACACTTACCAATTAATTCAAGGCCAGGGCACTCGTGGTGCAAAAGTGCCTCCATTGTGGAACCAGCAAAAAACCAAACCGTACATTGATACATGAGATCGAGGAAAGCCATTTTGATTTGCTAACTGGCCGTGACAGATTTTCTTGCCGTGGACCTGGAACTGGTACAAACTACGAGAAACGTGTAAATGGAACACGAAATTCCGTTCAGAAATTCCAACCGGGAAAACCAGGCCACCTTTTTAGACTTTCCACTTTTTTTGGGAATTTTCCAGTGGGACGAACCGACGAAAGGTGTTCCATTTACCGCCGAACCGGCGAAATTTCGGAAATTTTGACTAAATGGAAAGCGCCCACTATTACCGACTGGGGCACTCAGATGCTGTTTTCCACGATATGATGTTTGCCATCTATTGGATTAAATAATTCAAACCTGTTACAAGAGAGCCTCTCTTGGTTGTTATTAATAAGAATTACTCCCTTGAATAACGTTTGCTGAAAGAGTAAGTTATCTTTTTGCCATATTCTGAATTCACCTACCAGGTGGAACTTTTGTAGCAACAATACGTCCCTCATGCGAATCAAAACTGTGATCCTTTGGTTTGGAGAATGTATTCTTTTCAGGTACCGCCCTCATCACGCTCTTATAAACTCTTCCAAAAGCGCCTCGTCCCAGTTCCTCCATAATAGTAACCCGCTCGTGTGGGACTTCCAGCAACATAAACTCAGCAATGTCAGACTCACTGGACCTAGAGAAAATAGTGCAAATTAAATGTTAATGAAATTCGTCGTCATTAATCATGGGCTTGTGGTAATGCTTTAATCAGAGATGCATGGCTTCCTGGTTCATACAAGGTGATAAAAGTACATCGCCTTGGTCTGTAAGGAAGGTCACTCACCAGCGCGACTTGACTGAGGGAAAGACACTTAAAGACCAACAGACACTTAAACAGAATAAAATATCGTCTTTTTCCGCATGCATATCATCATCATAATACAAAGCATTCACAAAGACAATAACATTTTATGAAATACCGTTCATTCCTCTTTGCTCTCTTACGGTAGACAATTATCCCCACCACCAAAGCAGAAACAGCCACGGAAACTCCCAGCACTATCCAGAGTATGGAAACTCCTGTAGGAGAACCTGTGGGAACTCTTGGAAGAGCCTCTCTGGTCACTGAGGGATACAAACAATCGTAAATGTAAGGAGCCGTTGATATACAAACGTGGTTGGAATACGTTTCCTAATAAACTTATAAACGGAATAAGTTTCCTAGTAACTATTTCTCTTTTACGACTCGTTATAGTTTACAGGCCTCTATATTCTGTTAAACATGCTGTGACCACATCCACATTTTTCACTGAGCCGTTTAACGATTACCTCAAGTCTCTGGTCATGTCAAGTGAGCCCTTGATAATTTTGGGCGATTTTAATATCCGTATGGACCTACTACCTCTCGGATATACTGGAGTCGATGGGTCTCAAGCAGCATGTTTGTCTACTACGCATGAACTTGGTCATACACTTGACTTAATTACTACTCGTACATCTGATAACATCATTGCTGCTTGCCCTTGTATTAGTGAGTTATTCTCCGACCATTTTCCAGTCTTCAGTCAAATAAATACCTCTTATTAGCCGAGTTTTCGGTCCGTACTGTAAATTACGGACCGATCCGTAATTTACAGTACGGACCGAAAAAACGAAGCTAATAAGATGTTTATTATATGGCTTCTTCCTGTTTGGGGGACCGCAAACAAGTGCAGGACGCACGATTTGACAGTCATTTGACAGGCGTCAAAAAAGAAAGTTTTTATTGGCGCACGAAAACAATAGCATACAACAAAGGGTTTCCGAGAAAGTGAAAACAAATTCGCCACGTTAAAAAAGTTTATTAGGTCAAAACTAAGAGAACTGTAAGTTTTAGCTCTTAAGTGTAACGCTGGAGTATTTTGGAAACCGGACACAGTGTCTGTCTACAAGTCGTTTCCATCTTTCCTCCGTTTGTCCTTGTAAAGAAAACACTGCAAAAGGCAAAGAAGTTTTTCAAGGTAAGTTTGTTGTCATTGTCGAAGGATTCACTCGTTAATTGTTTTTGGGAAAACCTCCCTTTCTGCCAGTTCATTCTCGTCTTCAATTGTGATCTGCGTTAAAATTTTCAAACACTGACTAGAATTCTCTTCCTCGGTAAGGATACGATTCAGTTTCTACCACAGCTTCGTTCTTATTAAAACAAAGCTAGGTTAAAATTTGGAAAAGCAAAGTCAACATCCCAGTCCTCAGAGTTTACATACATATTTTAAAGTTTATTCGGTCAAAACTAAGAGCACTGTAAGTATTCACTCGTTAATGTGACGCTGGAGTCTTTTGAAAACTGGACATTAATTGTGTCTGGCTCGGACTCGCTTCTATCGTTTTTTCGTTGGTCTTTGAAAACACACTGCAAATGGCAAAGAAGCTTGCCATCGATTTATAGCCCGCGCGCTTCGCAGTTGAGATCGTAACGACTCACTATAACAGCCGACTGGAGAGTCTAAGTCGTTAGGTGGATCATGATAAAGCTGAGAAGGAATGGCCTCAGAAATTGGTTAGGGTCAATTGATTTCATCTTCCTGAACTCTTTTTTTCGCGCTTGGACCATAAATCGATGGAAAAAAACTCGGTCCGTAATTTACAGTACGGACCGAAAACTCGGCTAATAAGAGGTATATAGACCTCAAGCTAACGTCACGCATGTGCAGTTCAGGAGGATGAAATCAATTGACCCTAACCAATTTCTGAGGCCATTCCTTCTTCTCAGCTTTATCATGATCCACCTAACGACTTAGACTCTCCAGTCGGCTGTTATAATGAGTCGTTACGATCTCAACTGAATATGTATGCACCTGTCTTAACTCGTGACATTAATGTCAGGCCTCTTGCTGCGTGGTTCAATGAAGGTATTAGGAATGCCAAACGCTTGAGACGAAATGCTGAAAAGACGTGGAGAGCTACAAGATTATCTGTTGATCTTGCTGCTTTTAAGAAGGAAAGAAATCGTGTAGTAAATTTGGTGAATGAGACACGCCGTGTTTACTATAATCAGTTTATCGAAGATAACAGCACAGACCAGAGGAGGCTTTCGCGGCAAGTAAGAGTTCAAGACTCAAGAATATGAAAAAAGATCGATGTCTTCCACACATTCTGTTTCACTTCTTGCAAACAATATGGGTCAGTTTTTTTATTGCCAAGGTAACCAATATCAGGTCAAAGATGAACGGCATTCTTGCTGTCAACGTCCGAGTCCAACCTGGAATCTGAATCTGGTAATATTGTATTTTCCCACTTCCAATGCCAAGCCTGACTGAGACAGTTCGTCATATGACTACATCTGTAAAGAACAAATCTTGCATCTTCACGTTTAGACTCACTCCTTCCTGCCATTGCTAATATGACCAGCCTGTCCTTGCAGACTGGATATTTTGCTGAAACCTGGAACCCATTATTAAAAAAGCCCGGCCTCGATCTACTGTTCAAGCATTTTCGTCTAATAAGCAACTTTGTGGCATGTTACCAATAATCTCTTCCCTCAATTGCAATCTGCTTAAGTAACTACTACTAACTACCAGCAACTACCAGTAACTACTAGCAACTACAAGTAACTACTAGTAACTACCTTTAACTACTAGTAACTACTAGTAACTACTAGTAACTACAAAAAACTACCAGTAACTACTAGCAATTACCAGTAACTAATACTAACTACCTTTAACTGCTAGTAACTACCAGTAACTACAAGTAACTACTAGCAACTAACAGTAACCATTAGCATAACCAGTAACTACTAGTGACTACAAGTAACTAGTTCTGGTAACTAATATATAGATTTAGCCAGGGCTAAAAGCGAAGCTCCCATTAATACACTTATAATTTAAATCAAACAATAAACTTGTGATCCACAAATCAGTTAAGTTAAGGGCACATTCATGTGACTTTTGAGGGAAAGGCTAAGTTATTTCTTACATCGAGTTGATAGCCTTATATATATATGTACACCCAAAAACAGCAAACATCTTCAATCACATTCAAGAGCTATAATGGCTCTTGATCACAGTAGATTAGGCCTCGAAAACAAATTCTTGGAAAACAAATCAGGCCGCATTTTTTGCGTTCGATAGGTTTACTTTACAAATTCTTGCCAACAAATCTGGGGGTGTGTAAACCAACCTTTTATACTCTTTATACATCACATCTGAGGTGAAACAGTACTATTTATCATACAGACCTCGGACAGAATGCGGCATTTCACAATTTTTCAAGACAAATTGCACGTATTAGTCAATACTCAGGACGATCAATCGTGGCATTTTAGCGAAACTGTTCAAAAAAAATTCCAAAATCACCCATACGGCCAGCCGGTTCTCATTTCTAGTGCGAGCTGTAAGTGTGGTCAAGTGTTTGAATGAACTTTAATAGAGTTACGCTTCAACATAATAACGAATTTATTATTATTATTTTTTGTTATTTAATGGTTTCAGTTATAACGATGTGTAATCTTATAAAGCGTTTGATACGCGCGACATTTTTGAGTACTCCTGCAAGCGATATTCATGAACGATGAAAACAAACGGCACCTACAAGCGATTAAAATTTCAAGAGAGACTACTAACAATCAATAAAAGAAATATAATTCGGTGAAACATTTACAGAGGCAACAATTTTCATTCACGAAGACAGGTATTAAAGTGTGTCCAAAAATCCTGAGTCTTTAAAAGCCGGCCTCCCAGTTTTGCTTTTTTCAAAGATGAACTCCTCGAAGCAAGAAAATCGCTAAAAGGTTTCTTTATACAGCCAAATTTATAACTAAATATTCTTCGGAACGTTTTCTTTCTATTTGCGGTGAGAAAATATATCTGAAGGCCTTTTAAGTTCTGTAAACTTATATCAAACCTGACACTAGGTCAGATCATTGACTCAAATCTTACAAACGTGCATAAACTTGCCTCATAAACTGTGCTCGACTTCATGAAATTAGACATAACAAAAACAAACATCAAATACAATAATTACTCAGGCTTACCATTCGAGATTCAGTTCCTGAAAGCTATCAAGGAAGGCCACAGTTGCTTGAGACTTTTAAACCCTGTTACGCATTAAGCAAGGTGAAAAACGAAAACGATGCCATCCGAAATCGGATTACCGAATTTTGACAAGCGACGCATTTCTCAACCAAAACCCCAATAAACAAACCAGCCATGAATAATAGAAGACTCTTGATAGCAGCTGTATTTCATTTTGTACATCCAGTGGAAAAAGACAGTTAAAAACATCACAAGTTGACAGAAAACTCTGTAAGCTTCAGCGCAAGCTGTCAAAGTAAACAACTTTCAAGATGCTGCATAAATTTTCCGCATGAACTCACCAGTCAAATTTTGACCAATCAGAGCCTAAAAATTGGACGCAGAGCGTGACCAACGCGTGTCCATGGTAAGAAAAGGTCTTCCCGCCTGTATTTTTAAAAAACTGGCTAATTTTAGTAGTGCGGGGCCATAATGACATAAACACAACATATTTCATATGAATCATTGGAAAAAATAAACTTGAGCCTGCGATCATTTGAAACTGGTAATTTGTCAACGGATACACCGTATTCACAAATGGCGGACACGCGGGAAAAAACTGGTGCCTAGTCATGAAAGCGAGGCGTTGGAGGATAAACAAAAATTGCAAATTAAGACTTTCAGAGAACTTGCAGAGTGTTTAGCACGGATTCCACCTAAAATAACTTTGTACGGACTTCGTTTTAAATACAATTACGTGGGATGCTTTCTGCTTTTAATGTTTAGTAGTGATTTGCTGTTTGCAATCAAAAAGGACGCGTATATCTTCAAGGAAACAGGATGATTTTGTAGGTCTGCGAAGCATCAGAAGCTCGACAAGTGGACGATGGCTGGAGAAAAGCGGCAAACATGTTGGCCCAAACTTCACATTGAAACCGAGTACGAAAGCCAGCTCACTGCAATTCGGTGAAACAGAACTATAAACAAATCTTGGTGGCAAGAAGAAAAGAAATAAGCGACAGGTATATGGCCTACTTGTTAACGTAAGAGACGTCTGACGCTGAACAATTCAAGTCGAGCCGATGGAAAAAAGGAAGACAGGAAAGAAGAGGTGACTGAGGTTTCGATGAAGTCATGTTTGTTTTTTGTTTGCTAGGACGTTATTCTCTGGTCTTTATCGATGAAGGACATCAATTAGAACTAATTTTTTAGTATAAACTGCAGGAGCGACCGAGTGGAGTACGCTCAAATTTCAACTTGTTACTCGGCAGACTCGGTAAGCCGGCCACATCATTTCAGCGAGTAATTTCGTATCTCTTATCTTTGGCTATTAAGAGCTTTAACTTTATGTTCCATAATATTTTAAAGTTGAAGAATACATAAATAAATAAAATGATGGTCTTCTTCAAGTTAAACGGATCCAGACTCGAATTTAATTATTCGAAACAGAAGCTTGCCGTGTTCAGTCCTGACACAAACATTGCCTTTAAAGTTTAACTTAGTAAAATGTGAGCTTTATACCGCTTTTTTACCAAGGGCTCTCCGAGATCATGCCCTAGAGGAGACCAGGCAAATAGCAAGTCATAACAGCTTCTAAGTTTGATAAAATTATGTTTAATTATTTCGCAATAACAAAGAAATCATGAGATTTTTGCTAAGCTGTGCCAACGTACCTCTAACAATTTACTCCAAACCGACGGAATTAATATGATCCAAAGGAAGTTGTAAATACAGACATACATATATACATAGATATGTATAAAATGACACTGACATGAATGAATGAGCTTCGTGAATGAATCTTTCACCCGCTCTCGACTTGACCTGTTTTGTGTAATGGCGGAGGTCCATTCCGTTGACAAGTAGGCCATATATCCGTCGCTTATTTCTCTTTTTCTCGCCACCAATATCTGTTTTTATTTCTGTTTTACAGAATTGTAGAGATCTGGCTTTCGTATTCGGTTTCAGCGTGAAGTTTGGGCCATCATGTTTGCCGCTTTTCTCCAGCCATCGCCCACTTGTCGAGCTTCTGATGCTTCGGAAACCTACAAAATCATCCTGTTTCCTTGAAGATATACGCGTCCCTTTTGATTGCAAACAGCAAATCACTACTAAATATTAAAAACTGAAGACATCCTACGTAATTGTATTTAAAAAGAAGTCCGTACAGAGTTATTTTAGGTGGAATCCGTGCTAAACACTCTGCAAGTTCTCTTAAAGTCTTAATTTGCAATTTTTGTTTATCCTCCAACGCCTCGCTTTCATGACTAGGCACCAGTTTTTTCCCGCGTGTCCGCCATTTGTGAATACGGTGTATAACTTCAAAAAAATACTCGAGCTCGATGGGTCGACACTTGAGCCCGCGGTACGGTCAGGTGATACTGGTCAGCGGATACCCTGTTTTGACAGCTGTCAATTGATCACAACATTGATGTGCAATTAGTTTTCTTCTGGGCTCCCAAACTGGCTAGAAAGTATGAGAGTAAACATTGGTTCCCCTGTGGTGCGGACGGACGGTCGTTCGTTCGTTCGTTCGGTGTAGGGTCACGTGATTACCAAATTTTTTGTGATGGGTAGATTACCTTAGCTATGGAAGCGCGCGCGTGGAGCTCCGCTACTAGCAACTACCAGTAACTACTAGTAACTACTAATTACTACCACTGACTATCAGTGAGAAGACACAATACCACATATTACACGGATTATATATTACTGGTGCACTTGTGGCTTTCCACCATGAAGTATATTTAACAATTATTCTTTGAAATCGAGGTCAATAGTGGCAAAATATTTACCGAGCCACGAAGTGGCGAGGTAAATATTCCTAAAGCCACTATTCACCGAGATTGAAAAGAATAATTGTTTTAGTATATACACACGAAGTGATCTCAACAAAATCAGAGAGGAAACCATTAAAAAGTACGATTTGATGGACAGATCAAATCACGCGTAAGTTTAAAAATAGGTCTTTGCAGAATTTTCAAACATGGCAATTCACAAGTTTATCATTTTGCAAACACAGCGTAATGGCTTAAATGGAACCGCTAAAAGTTTGAACTGTTTCCTTACCTGAGAAGAAAAGTAGAGCTTTGTTGTTTTCTGTTGACTCGCCAAGTTTATAGCCAAAAGGGTTTGTTGTGTCGTTTTTCGCATGAAGTGCTGACAAAAATGGCGGCTCGGTTGCTCGAGGTAAGGCGTCGTCTTCCTGTATCATTCTTTTTCTTGTTTACTTGAAACGTAGAATTTCTGCAAACATTTCCTTTTAAATTTGTTTGTCATAAATAAACTTGAGCCAAAATGTTCTTGTTAGAAAACGTTGAGTTCACGAAACGGCTTCTTCTACGCGAATACACGTGAGTTGTAAACAATCCATCGAGCACAAAACTCAGCTACAGTAAATTGAAAAACGCCGTATTGAATCTTTCCAAGTCTTTTCTTGCCTTAATAAAAAAAGTCAGCCCTAGGATTTTGTCGACTTTTAAAAGATCGTTCTCTAAAGAAATTTGAAAAACACCGAGCTCACACATTATCCACTTGCTAGGAGGTGAATATTGTTGAATAGTCCGAGATAGCGAACCAATCAGATTGCTTAAATCATCAAGATCACTGAGTGTGTATATACTAAACCAAAATAGCAACCAGATATTGCGAACATGGATTTACGAGTCATGTTATTACTCACTTTGCTTGGAAATATTACAGCTCGACAGTTCCTGGCTCAAATCGCACTTAAAAGGGAGATCTTAAAGAATCTCCATAAAAGAGACGTTCTCACAGCCGTTTGACTTAAAATGGGGTGTCCCTCAAGGTTCTTGTGTCCGACCGCTTTTGTTTACTATTTATATACAGGATTTGTTCTCTAAATGCTAGCGCTCGCTTAATTTACTGCCCCCCAAAGTCGTGCCCTATCACGCCTCTGCTTTGCGAGCTACATTGGGTATCTGTTTGCTACTGTTTTGAATACAAAATATTACCGTGACCGGCAAAATTCTTGCATGGCAAAGGCGTGGCTACATGGATGCGTGGTTACTCAGCTGGAAAAAGAGAGGAAATAGGTAACTAATAGCAACTACCAGTAACTTCTAGTAACTACCAGTAACTACTAGCAACTACCAGTAACTTCTAGTAACTACCAGTAACTACTAGCAACTACCTTTTATTACTAGTGACTACCAGTAACTACTAGTAACTACCTTTAACTACTAGTAACTACAAGTAACTACCAGTAACTACTAGTAACTACAAGTAACTACCAGTAACTACTAGTAACTACAAGTAACTACCAGTAACTACTAGCAACTACAAGTAACTACTGGTAACTACTAGCAACTACAAGTAACTACTAGTAACTACATTTAACTACTAGTAACTACCAGTAACTACCAGTAACTACTAGTAACTACAAGTAACTACCAGTAACTACTACTAACTACCTTTAACTACTAGTAACTACCAGTAACTACAAGTAACTACTAGCAACTAACAGTAACCACTAGCATAACCAGTAACTACTAGTAACTACAAGTAACTAGTACTTGTAACTACTAGCAACTACCAGTAACTACTAGTAACTACTAGTCACTATACCACTGACTATCAGTGAGAAGACACAATACTACATATTACACAGAGTGTATATTAGTGGTGCACTTATGACTTTATAGCAACCAGATATTGCGAACATGGATTTACGAGTCACGTTATTTCTCATTTTGCTTGGAAATATTACAGCTCGACAGTTCTGTGTGAACAGCGCAAAAACATAGAACGGTTCCGTGTGAACAAAGTGTCCTGTCAAATTTTTCAACCGGTTGAAAATTCGACCGACGTAACCTTAAAGGGGAAGCAAACCCACAGTTGACCGCTTTTGCAATTGATTGTGATTTTCTTATAGAAACCTTTCTTAGAAGCTTTTTGAGCTCTTTCACTGAAAGTGGTTTGGATATAAGAAAATGTTAAATACTATAGAACAATTTTGATATGTTCAAATTCATACTTGAGGCACAACAATGAATAACACATTTCTTTTATTTTATTTCCCCAAGGTATGACTTTTGATATATTGAAATTGGTCTCTTTTTGCTAGCTTCACCGTCAATTTGCCAAATGTAGAAATGCAGGCCATTTAGGATGGCCATGAACATACAGCGTCGTGACAGGCTATTTATTACAGATGAACAGCCGCGTACAGTTTAAAAGTTACAGAATGATAAACTTCCAGTAAGCGGAGGCTATAATCTGTACATTTTTATTGTTATTGAACATCAAAGGGCTTTGTTGTGCTAATATAAATTTCCGTCTTGATCTGTTTTACTACCCACTTGGCTTATGAGGGAGCTGAAAGAGGGTGTCTACTTCCCCGGAGGTCTACCCCTAGCATAGAGGGTCCACAATAGGTTTGGCGGGATGTGGGATTTGGCTTTTTTTTGTGGTGATACTCGAGATGCGAGCTAAAAAAAGGAGTGGGAAGCGGGAATTTTGATATTGTGTGGGAGCGGGATTTCCTATTTTTATTGGGTTGGGATGCGGGAATCGTAAGGGAAAAGTAGCGGGATACGGGAATTAATTTTTGTTGTGACCACATTTTGACTTCTTTGTGTACACGCCCATGTACTAGGAACTACTAGTCGCCAAGGAAATGAAGCCTGTCAGTTTTATCCATTATCACTTTTGCGTGTTTTTGTCATATTTCGGTACTTGGTAACTGACGGTGTGCGCGAACGGTCAATGGAAAGGTCTGGAGAGAGGCCAAAAAACGAATTAGACTAGGGAGAGGCGCGAAAAATACGCGGTTAATTTTACACAGTCTTCGCCTGCACTTCGCACCTCTTAAAACCGATTGTGAGAAAAGAGGACTGTTTTGCAAACTCTTGCAGGTCACACGCACCTACTTTTGAGCGGATTTAAGAATGGAAGAAAGTAAAGAGATTTTAAACAGGAATGAGTACACTTAAGCAGTACAAAAGAGGAAGAAATCGAGGACCAAGCGCAAGAAGGGTGGAAAAGTACACTTTCTGGATGGGGTTGTCTACAGTTGCTTGTGCTGTTCGATTCCATAGGAGGTTTGGAAAAAGAGAACATTTTATCAATCTGTCCAACCAATGTGTTCATACACACTTTCCATGAGCCGCTGTCAGCGTAGACAATTGGCTTCATCGCCTAATGCAACCTAGCAGTAAATCAATCGAAACATCCATCTACCCAACTCAACTGGCTGTTTCCAAATGGCCAGAACTCAGATCGAAGTAAACCTTGTTTTTTGTACTGATGCGCTCCTGCCAAAAATAATAACAAGCAAAACAGAAAATAAAGTTACAGTCGTTAATGGTTTAGCCTGGGACCAGGCTCCGCATTGGGGGAAAAGGGAGAAAAAAAATTGATCCCATTTTTTGCCTTTTTTCCCCACTACGGAGCCTGATCCCAGACTATTAATGGTTAAGTGAAGAGCTGTTCTGTCACGCGTTTCCCTTCTCATGTCACATTTTCCTTGTTATGTAACATAGGTTAGACGTGCTTCGTCATAGGATCACGTGAGAGCTAGCTTGTTTTGATTTCTTGCATTTTGTCACATTGTGCTCGCCGGTGAAAACGCTTTCTCGTTTCACCGTGAATTTTTGCTTTCATTAAAACCGGTTACACTTCTGAAGAAGGACCTACGTCTCATGATTTTCTCCGGAAAATGGATCAAGGTTTGAGGGATCAGAATAGTGAAACGAGAGATTTATCGCCGGCCGATCACACCGAGCCAGACAACCTCGTGGATTTAACGCTCAAGCAACCAAGCGAAACTCAAAAACACGGTTCATCCAGCCAGTTGGAAGAGGCTCCTTCAAATTCGCCCGTTACAAAGGTATCCAAGCATGGGAGCTCAAAGGAAGGCCCCGAGAAAGTGGAAATGGGTTTGTTTTCGCTCGAAAACACAGTCGTCGAAGATAACGCCAAGCATTCAGAATCCACGCGAGCAAAACGACTCTCGAAGCCCACCGCGAAGTTGATCGAAAACAGACTGCAGTCTGACTCACTGAAATATGGGAAAGAACTAGTCAAGCGATTTCCAAGCTCAAAGAAACTCCAGATTCTGTGGAAGCCTTACGTAAGGCCGTAGGAGACTTGCGTTCGTCGTTCAGTGATTATGAACTTGCGTGGATTTCATTAATGGATTTTACAGTGCACGCTAGCTTGCCCGAACATCAGGAAGAGAGACAAACAGTCGAAGCAATGATGAGAACTCGGAAGGAACTCGTCCAGGCAGCGATTAACGAAGGGTTGGACCGGAAAAATGACCTCTTACTGGAATTAGGATCCTTTTGGTCTTGGTCACGTGCTTCCAAGTCGTCCGTTTCCTCGAACGCACTACGGGCCCATGCAAAAGGCGAGGCGGCCGCGGCATTAAAAAAGGCCGAAATGCAAAGGAAAATTTCCGAATTTCAAACCAAGTCCGCGCTGGCTTTAGAACAAGAAGAAAGAAAGAGACGAGAAGATGAGTTGGCATTTGCTAGGAGAAAACGCGAGGAAGAAGCACGCTTGGAGTCCCTACGCGCAGAACAGGAAGCAGCTGTTGCCGTCGCCCGCGCAAAAGCTATTGACGAGGAACTTGGATTGAACCTTGATTTTCAGACAATAGATTTACCAATCGAAGATTCTGATAAGCGTGTTCAGCAATTCATTGACAGTCAATTTGAAGGTTTAAAACCGTATGAAGATCATCATGACCGTAATCGTGAAGCAAAGAACCTCTCCGCCCGCGGCTTCCCAGTCAAGGAAGAGAAGCCCTGCTTTGCGAAAGAGCTCAATCCGGGAGCACCGCCCTTCAATCCTAACCCTACTGACCGCATGGAAGGTTTCGTTCAGTTTCTCTCCAGAAGGGAGCTCATTGCTAACAAAATAGAGAAATTTGACAGCTCCCTTGAAAACTTCAATACTTGGAAAGCAGCCTTCAAGAACATGATAAGAGAGGTAAACATTTCGCCAAGCGAAGAGCTTGCCCTCATGGCGGAGCATGCTACTGGTGACTCTAAGAGACTCATTCAGCGTTTACGAAATGCATATATAGAGAACCCGACCGAGGGAGTTAAAGAATGTTGGAGGAAGTTAGGAGAACGTTTTGGCTCAACAGCTGTCGTCACCCAAGTACACCTGGACAAGCTAACTGCATTCCCATCACTGAATGCCAAAGACAACAAAGGTCTGTAAGAACTAGGGGATCTCCTCTTGGAATTGAAATGTGCGAAAGAAGATGGCGGACTTACCGGCCTCAAAATTCTTGACGAGCCAGCCTTTCTGAAACCACTCCTTGTCAAGCTACCTGAAGATCTCCAGGCAAGATGGCAAAGACATGCGTATCGCTACAAACGTCAGCATGAAGTGGAATATCCTCCATTCATTGAGTTCGCATCATTTATCGAGGAAATTGCACGGGAACGCAACGACCCCTACCTTATGATTGAGGACCCTGGCAAGAAGAGCTCACACTCAGCTAAGCCTCCTGTTAAGTCTAACACTATCTCCCCGTCGGGACAAGGCCTATCGGCTTACAAAACGGAGGTTTCAGGTCCTCCACACCTTCACTTTTCTGCACGGGATCCAGACAAATGGTGTGTCGTCCACAAACTATCTCACCCCATTGGCAAGTGCCGTGCCTTCAGAGCCATGTCCCTCACCAAAAGGAAGGACTTACTTAGCCAGTACCGAATATGTTTTCGCTGTCTTGCTTCAACTAGCCACCAAGCCAAAGACTGTACAGCAGTAATCAAATGTGCCGAATGCCAAAGTGATAAACATGTTGCAGCATTAAACATTGACCCTCCAAGTGAACAAGAAACGCAAACCAGAGAGCACGAAGACGTCCTTCAGCAATGCGGGGAGCCAGCTAAGGTCACAGCCAACTGTACAGAACTGTGTGGAAATGCAGTTGGGGGAAAATCCTGTTCAAAGATCTGCCCAGCCTACGTTTACAAAAATGGGCATCCTAAAGACAAGGTCAAGGTGTACGTGGTCATTGACGATCAGAGTAACTGTTCCCTAGCCAAGCCTAAGCTCTTTGACTTGATGAAACTGGAAGGAGCAACTACATCGTACACGCTGAGAACGTGCTCAGGGACAAGCCAAGTTACAGGGAGACGTGCACACAACCTCATCATTGAGTCTTTAGACAATGCGTACTCTTATGCACTTCCAGTCCTTACTGAATGTGATGCAATCCCGGATAGCAGAGAGGAAATTCCTAGTCCTTCGGTCGCTAGAGCATTGCCCCACCTCGACCCCATCGCAGACAAGATCCCAGAGCTAGACCCAAAGGCTGATATTCTTCTGCTTATTGGAAGAGATGCACCGCCCCTTCACAAAATCCGCGAGTCCCGAAACAGGCCCAGGGATGCACCTTGGGTTCAACGCCTTGACCTAGGATGGGTAGTCTTAGGAAATGCATGCTTAGATGGTGCCCACGAGCCAAGTGAGGCTTCATGTTTCAGAACACAAGTTCTTGATAATGGTAGACCCTCTCTTCTACTACCCTGCAGTAACCGCTTCTACGTCAAACACCATCCGACTGCAGAACCCATAGACGACCTGAAGGAGAGAAACTTTAAAAGGAGGTCTGAAGATGGACTGGGAGAAGATGTGTTCGTACGAACTAAGGACGACAACAAACCAGGAACGTCGGTGGAAGATAGGAAGTTCGTCCAGATCATGAAACACTCGCTGACAAAGAGCGAATCAGGTAACTGGGAGGCGCCCTTACCTCTCCGCGATGGGATTGAAAAGCTCCCAAATAACCGAGAAGAAGCCCTAAAACGTTTGAAGTCTACACGACGCTCTCTAGACAAGAAACCTCTGATGAAACAGCATTATTTCGATTTCATGCAGAAACTATTTGACAATGGACATGCTGAACCCGCACCGAAAATACAGTCAGACCCACCTACTCTTCACTGGTACTTACCCCACTTTGGTGTCTACCATCCCCAAAAACCACAAAAAATACGTGTGGTTTTTGACTCCGCAGCTGAGACCGCAGGAATCTCTCTAAACAAAATTTTGCTATCAGGACCAGATCTGACAAACAACTTACTTGGCATCTTGATACGTTTCCGCCAACAGCCCGTGGCCTTCATGGCAGACATTGAGCAGATGTTCCACTCATTCCTAGTTAGAGAGGATCATAGGGACCTATTACGATTCTTCTGGTACAAAGACAATGACCCTAATGGAGAGCTTATTGAATATCGAATGAAGGTTCATGTCTTTGGAAACACGTCGTCTCCAGCAGTAGCCACTTACTGCCTCAGGAAAACCGCCGAAGTCGGGCAGCAGGAATTTGGCTCTGATGCTAAGAACTTTGTTGATAACAACTTTTATGTGGATGACGGACTTAAATCTGTTGCGGAACCTACTGAAGCCGTAGACCTATTGCGTAGAACACAAGCCATGTTAGCCACAGCTAATCTGCATCTACACAAGATAGCATCCAACCTTCCAGAGGTAACTCAAGCCTTTCCGATTGAAGATCGAGTTGCCGACCTTCGGGATCTGGACCTCTCAAAGGATACAATTCCAGCGCAGCGGTCTTTGGGTGTATTGTGGGACATATCGGCCGATTCATTCACTTTCAAAGCCAATGTAGGAGCGAAACCGTTCACAAGACGAGGCGTATTGTCTGTCGTTAACAGCCTGTATGACCCTCTAGGACTTGCCGCTCCAGTTGCTGTCAAAGGCAAGCTCCTTCTAAGAGCAATGATAACAAAGCCTGAGCCAGAGAACTGGGACGAACCATTGCGAGAGGAGCAGAGACCAGCATGGGAAGCATGGTGCCAAGCCCTCCAAGCCCTAACTCTCCTGAGAGTGCCGCGTTGCTACACAACTACCTCACTCAAAGCTGTTAGTCGACGGGAGTTGCACACCTTCTGTGACGCATCCAAGGAGGCCATTGGCGCTGTCTCATACCTCAGGACCATTCAGTGTGATGGGAACATGCAAGTCTCCTTCGTCCTAGGTAAAGCGAAGTTAGCTCCGTCCCACGCTACCACCGTTCCCCGTCTGGAACTTTGCGCTGCTGTATTGGGAGTTGAAATGACAGAGCTCATCATTGAAGAATTGGACCTTGATTTTCAGGCTGTAGCATTCTATTCGGATAGTAGAGTCGTCCTAGGTTACATCAGCAACGAAAGTCGTCGATTCTACGTTTATGTCAGCAACCGAGTGGAGCGAATCAGGAAATCCTCATCTCCAGAACAGTGGTTTTAAGTGCCAACCCAGAAGAATCCCGCTGACCTAGCCACGCGATCAGTTCAGGCACAGAACCTCAAAGACAGCATTTGGCACAGCGGCCCTCAGTTCCTTTACCACCATGGTTCATCTGTAAATGAAACGATCAGCAGCGATGCCGCGCTACCCACAGAAGACGATCCTGAAGTCCGCCCTCTTGTGAAGTCTCTGGCTACACGGGTTGTGCAAAACAAATCCCTAGGAACCAGCCGTTTTTCCAGGTTCTCACGGTGGGAGGCTCTTATCAAGGCACTTGCACGACTGATCTCGCTTGTCCAGTTGCACCAACAAAAGACATCTGAAGAGCCTGGTGCACACAAGAGTCAGAAGACAGCCCTTGTCCACAACCTTAGCAAAGCAAAGTCCCTGATTATCCAAAATGTCCAGTATGAAGCCTTCAAAGAGGAAATACACTGCCTCAGAAGTTCTGAAAGACTGCCAAAATCAAGTCCGCTCCTCAAACTGAGCCCAGTGATCGACAAGGAAGGATTCGTTAGAGTTGGTGGCCGATTAGAGCAAGCAGGTCTTAGTTATGAAGAACGCCATCCCTTGATTCTCCCAAGTTCGCATCACGTGACCACTCTTCTAGTTACCTACTATCATGGGAGAGTGCAACATCAAGGACGGCATTTCACTCTCGGCCTGATCAGAAGCAGCGGATTCTGGATTATCGGAGGCAAGCGAATTGTTAACAGCGTTATCAACAGTTGCATAAAGTGTAAGAAGCTGAGGGGTCGACAGCAAATCCAGAAAATGGCCGATTTACCCGTCGAACGCCTTACCCATGCCCCGCCTTTCAGTTACGTTGGCCTTGACGTTTTTGGACCCTGGACAGTAAGTGCTCGTCGCACAAGGGGAGGAGTGGCAAATAGCAAGCGTTGGGCCGTGCTTTTCACATGCTTGACAATTAGAGCCATTCACATAGAACTATTAGAGTCAATGGACACCTCCAGTTTCATCAATGCACTGCGTAGATTCCTTGCCTTACGGGGTCCAGTTGTGCAACTTCGCTCTGATTGCGGTACTAATTTCGTTGGTGCACACAACGAACTCCAGTCCTGCCTTAAAGAGATGGATGAAGGTGCCATCCAGTCGTACTTGGCCGCTGAGGGTTGCGATTGGATCTTTAACCCCCCTCACGCCTCTCATGCAGGGGGCGTTTGGGAACGAATGATAGGGGTGACCCGAAGAATCCTGGATTCCATTTTTGCAGACCTTGGACCCAGGCATCTTACTCATGAGGTTCTCTCAACGCTGATGGCTGAAGTTACAGTTCCGTCGGACCCAGACATGCCAGAGATTCTCACACCTGCCACCCTACTCACACAAAAGTCTGAAAGCCTGAAGGCGATGCCAGGAAATTTCACTCAACAAGAACTATACAGTAAGCAGTGGAGACAAGTCCAGCATCTGGCAAATGTTTTCTGGGCCCGATGGCGCAGGGAGTTTCTGCCAATGCTCCAGCCGAGAAGAAAGTGGCAGCAAGAAGCAAAGAACCTGCAGGAAGGAGACCTGGTCCTCCTCTGCTCTAACGATCTCCCAAGAAATTGCTGGCCCCTTGCTCGGATAACCCGAGCCCATGTCAGTGCAGATGGCAAAGTGCGTAAGGTGGAGCTAGTGACAGCCAAAGATGGATCCGTTAGGACCTACACAAGACCAGTAAATGAAGTTATTCTGCTCAGAAGTGAGAGTGATTTTAAGAAGATGGAAACCTCAGTTGGATGAACTGTCTCAGCTAAGTGCTGGAGATTATACTTATAACGTTGTTACAAGCTTATAACTTTGTTTTCAGAAAAGTTACTGTTCGTTTTCTTCTATAGTGGCATTTTTTGAAATACCAGACGGGGAGTGTTCTGTCACGCGTTTCCCTTCTCATGTCACATTTTCCTTGTTATGTAACATAGGTTAGACGTGCTTCGTCATAGGATCACGTGAGAGCTAGCTTGTTTTGATTTCTTGCATTTTGTCACATTGTGCTCGCCGGTGAAAACGCTTTCTCGTTTCACCGTGAATTTTTGCTTTCATTAAAACCGGTTACACTTCTGAAGAAGGACCTACGTCTCATGATTTTCTCCGGAAAATGGATCAAGGTTTGAGGGATCAGAATAAGAGCCTTAAACATCAAAGCTCCAATTGCAAGAAAATAAGTCTTAAACATTGTATAACGTTTTAATATTTCAATAATTAAAGCAGGAAACTTGTAAAAAAATTAGGGCGGGATCTAGTCTGCTACACAGCAATTTTTAGTGTCGTCACGCAACGCCCCTCCCCACAAACTTTGTGGCTGTGTAGCAGACTAGGCGGGATCGGGATTCGGACGTAAAAACAGGCGGGATAGCGGAATTAAGAAGAAAAAACTAGCGGGAAGGCGGGATTTCAGAACTCGGCTATTGTGGACCTTCAGCAGAGGTTCAACTGGATATGGTTTGGTGTCAATACCAAAACCTATCAGCAATTATTAAACATACATAAGGTAATATCGCACCTGTAGAGCGGGTTTTAAATTTCCAAGAAACTGACCAGTCGCTTTGAAGTTCTCCAAACCAGGAAGACACACCAATTTCATACCCCTTGTCGCATTCCAGAGATAAAAGATAAAAGGTGGTTGAAGGAACCTTATGTTCTGCCCATTTAGCTTCAATGCCTAGTGGCTTTATCTCCCTAAACCGTACAGTGGTCTCCGTTATGGTGCATATTTCTTTTCTACTCCACGTTACATTGACTTTGCAACCATGTATTTCCGACTCTTTGTTGTTTATCACGGGTGTAATTGGTTTGCCTTTAAATAATGAGAAAAATACTGCGATTACTTAGTGATTTCTACTGATGTATTTGCAGTGATAGATGAATGTAGAAAGGTACACCACTAAACCTACAAAACTGTCTAACAACTACAAAAACTGAAACCTGAATTAACGACTAGCACGCTGACGCCATCTTAAGTGATCGCGCTAATTATGGGCATGCGTTGAGTCCTGTAAAAAGAGTTCTTAATTACCTTGATTAATTCCTGCGGGACCTAAGTCCAATGAATGTGACAATAAGCAGACAAAAAAATTATTTCGTTACTTAAATTTACCTGTAATTCTGCTCTCGGGCCAAAGTAAGTGCTAACATGATCAATTTTGAGCTGTAAAACTAGCCAAAAGTGCAAATTATTACAATAGTTTTTGGAAAACTAATAAAAATTATTACGAATTACGCCAAAACATTATGCTAGCTTAATCTTTAAAAGCCTAAAACCAGGACTATAAGAAGAATACGATTTAACCTTGGATAGATACTACTCTCACCTTTACTCAGGTCATAGACCTGCCTCCCAGATAAAGCTATTCCAGTCACATAAAGATCCATGACTGCTCCAACAAACACCCCATTCGCCATTGGTATCTGTACTAAACCCGGATCATTCCCTATGATGTACTCTGGCTGGTAACGGCCTAACGATGAGAAGAAATACTCATTCCATTGGTCTACCAATGCCTTCTTCGTACCATTAACGAACACGTTGATCTTATGCTGCTGACAGGTTACTGCTACGTGATTCCAGTTACTGATTTGTAAGTGGAAAGTGTTGTGTATCGATAACAGAAGACGGGATTTCTTGACTGTAACGTAAAATAGTTTCCCACCCTTTGACCAAAGTGCCAGTATAGGTCCGTCAACACCAATATACTTTACCCAAAATGCAATTGTAAAGTCACAGGTTGTTATGTTAATGTTGGGAACAGTAGCATAGGAACCATTCTGACTGAAAGTCGCCGCTTTACTTCCAGGACACCAGCCTTCAGTATAGTTAACGGTACCAAAATACCTGTAAGATCACAAAAACCAATGAATAGAATCTAGCTGTAAATAAAATAATTACCTGTCATAGGAAAATTCAAGCCACTATTTTACCCTCTACTCTTACGTTATAAGACAAAAATTTAACCAGTTAACGCTATGAGTGTAATGCCACCTGCAGCAGTCGGAAAGGCAAACGCACAAGTTTGAGGCGATGCTGAAACCTGGATGTCATCAAGAGAGAATGGTCAATCAGAAAATATTTTCAAGAGTTTTAGAAAGTTAAGAAGGGAAGAGAAATCCGAAAATAGGGGTAAGGCATACAAACGCCACATCTCCGCCCCATCCCCGCACCAAACCTTGAACAAACAAGATACATACAACCCAACTTACCCCACATCTGGATCACTACCGTCTAGAAACCAGCGGCCGTATACGGGGTTTCCTAACAAAACGAACAAATTCAGTTCATTCCAATAGTAAAGATGGCGATATCAAAGAAACCTGCAATAAGCTACTCTCGATTTCATTATACTTCGGTCTTCCGTGGCCCTTTATAATCTTTACAATCATAAGCATTTAAAGTAGACCTAGGACTCTTTAACTGCGACCGAAAAAGGCATATAAATTTAAGTTTAAATTTTATTTTCCTTTGTTTTGGGGTATGGTAATGTATGATAAAGCTAAGATAATGAGATTAAAACAAAGGAAAATGAAATCTAAACCAAGGAAAAAATTGAACCACAACATAATACGCTCAATAACAAAGCTTTGAGATGAAATATTTCTCAGTTCGTCTGAACTTTATTTTTGTTTGTTTGTTTGTTATAGTTTGTTGTTTTCCCAAAGAGTCTCCACAAACAACAAGGATTTGTTTGTATTTTAACCGAAATCCACAAAAGAAGGATGTTACCAAAAAACGTACCTTTGCAGCCATATAGTTCCACCCTCATTGATATGTGGTTCTGCCAAGCTGTTGGTTGGAAACGTGTGTAGCGTGCCACAATGGACCCATTGAGTTCGTTATAAACGATAGCATTCTCGTCTGTGTTGCCAACAAACACCTGAATCAGACCAAAAAAAAAAAAAAAAAAAACAGTAGTTAGGGAGCGGTCATTAACTATTGGAAGGGAAGGGGGGGGGGGGGGGCGGGGGTGCGGCGGTATTATTTCAAAAGTGGAGGCCCAAAAATTTTAGCCGCTCTCAGGTTAACAGCCCCAAAATCCTGCCCCCTCCAAAAATGCGTGCGCAAAAAATTGTAACCCTCCCCTATTAACACTCTGAGTATTCGAATGTTGCATCGCGAGAATCCATACCAGCGTAACTTTGAGACAATTATTTCATTGGAATAAAAAAGTGTTACGTTTAAAATATTTTCGGGGGTAGAAGCGGAATCATTTGAATCTTGATATTCATGATTCCTGTCGTTTTTTACCTCAATGATTCATGATTCTCTTCCCGATTCATGATTCAAGAAGCCTTTTGATCACCTATTCATTTAATGATGTTCTCGTTGGCTACCTAAAGAACGGTAAAACGGGCAACAAAAAGCGCGCAATTTGTTTTGCCACATGGCTGCAAAAAAAAATGAGTTAAATAGTGTTGTTGCTCGTTTTACCACCTACGAAAACAAACCTTACAACCTTATTTCTTGCAAGACAGGGTCGAACATGGGTGGTAAAACGCGCAACATTGCTACTCAACTTGGTTTGCAGCAATGTTGCAAAACAAGTTGCAAGTTTTTTGTTGCCCGTTTTACTGCGGCTTTAGTCTTGTTTTGTGTAGTTTCTTTGGTGTTCAAACTTCTGTTTTCATCCAGAATTATGTAGATTTTGGACCCCTGTTTGTCGGTATCATCATTCATTTTGTCCAGGTATGGAGTTTTTTTGTAACTGAACATTAACCACTAGTGTCACTGGAGAAACAAGTGTACTGTCAGCCCCAAATGTACGAATTATATAGGGGGGTTCGGGGGCATGCTCCCCCGGAAAAAAAAATGTCAACTGGACTCTCGGAAACGACATATCCTGCATTCCCTGGATCGCACGCAATTAATTCATACGTCTATTTTGTTGAGCTTTCAGTTCTCAGTCTCGTTATTCATAATTCCCGTGCGCTGTTTTCAAAGCCATTTCAAAGGCAAGCAAATTTCAAGCTATTCCACGTGAAGTCACTCCTCATCTCCAGCCAATCAGAGTGCTTATTAACCGTGCGATTCATCTTTGAGTATGCAATTCTGTTAATATTACTTGCACGGCCATCGTATTTCAAGCAGTGCTTAATATTTCAGTAACACAAAACCCATTAGTACGCGCACATCGCCCAAAGGTGCCCAGAAAATTGTAACCCTCCCCTCATGCGGGCTCAGAAAACTTTAGTCCTCCCCAAATAAGCGCCCCAAAAAATCGCATCGTTCCCCCAAAATTTACCAGCCCTCCCCCCAATAGTTAATGACCGCTCCTTTATATGGACAATTAGTCACGCTTTTGGTGCCATTTGCCTGCTATTCAAAATCGAACGATGACATTTTGTGTTACCAGGCACTGAATTTCAGAACACCCCTCGGGTTCCTGCACACCTAGACGTAACCCCTGATACGAATGAAAGCTGTTCATAGTAACATGTAGACATGCAAATATGATATGTTTTTGGTTGAGAAGTGAAATCAGTTGGGGAAAAGCTAGTGCTTTCTCGTGAATGTTACTGATGTTGTAATAGTATGGAGGGTTTTTTACTCGATTATCGTACTTTTTTACAATGGAATTTGAAACATACACTAAGAATATGAAATTTGAGCAGGGGTTTTGGGAAGCAAAAGGGACCTTGTCCATTTACTTTTAGGACGAAACGAGAGGTATCCTGAAATGACCTCTAGGGAAAAGGTTAACGGCTGAGTCTTTCCAGTTACAGGGGCACATTGATTTTCTAGTTTAAAATAATATCATTTTCGAATAAACTTTTACACTGTACTGTCAGACTTCTAAAGTTTGACAATTTTGCTGCTTCTCTGGTCTATTGCAGTCGGTTGTGACTTGGTTGCGAGTAGACTGGGGCCTGAAGTCGCAGGGGTTTTGGGAAGCAAAAGGGACCTTGTCCATTTACTTTTAGGACGAAACGAGAGGTATCCTGAAATGACCTCTAGGGAAAAGGTTAACGGCTGAGTCTTTCCAGTTACAGGGGCACATTGATTTTCTAGTTTAAAATAATATCATTTTCGAATAAACTTTTACACTGTACTGTCAGACTTCTAAAGTTTGACAATTTTGCTGCTTCTCTGGTCTATTGCAGTCGGTTGTGACTTGGTTGCGAGTAGACTGGGGCCTGAAGTCGCAGGGGTTTTGGGAAGCAAAAGGGACCTTGTCCATTTACTTTTAGGACGAAACGAGAGGTATCCTGAAATGACCTCTAGGGAAAAGGTTAACGGCTGAGTCTTTCCAGTTACAGGGGCACATTGATTTTCTAGTTTAAAATAATATCATTTTCGAATAAACTTTTACACTGTACTGTCAGACTTCTAAAGTTTGACAATTTTGCTGCTTCTCTGGTCTATTGCAGTCGGTTGTGACTTGGTTGCGAGTAGACTGGGGCCTGAAGTCGTTTTTTTCCTTCCTAAGAACTGCTGACTATTTTTTCTTTACGCGTTACCCGGATGCCTTTTCAGGTTCTACAATAGGTTAGACCTGCCCCCATTACAACTCTATGTGTTTGAAACTTCGGAAAGCTGACAGCATTGGATTTTGGGGAACATGTTAATTAAAGTTACTTTTAGAAAATAGTGAATTTCAAAATTATTCTGGGGAACAGGGGAACTGTACAGTGCCGCAAATGAGCCCCGACCACAACACCCCAAAAGGGAAAGAATGGCTAAAACGGACCACAAATTATCCTCGACCCCAAATGCTCCCCAGTCTTGCTTGTTTGGTGCTGGAAACTTTTATTAGCCTCACTCACCCCGACTGACTCCTCAGAGGGAGTTGAATGAGGAGATTAAGCATGGTGAACGAAATGACGAAGAACAAAAGTACAGTTCACTAACGAAGGGGTAAAGGATGCACAAGATCTCAAAACCTACAACATGAATACATTGTCTTTGATAATAACTTTTTTGAGTTTAAGGGTTACATGCAGTGACACAGATTACTGAACTTTATTTTGCTTCCTAGTGAACTATTTGCTGTATCTTCTGTTTTTGAAAAGCAACAATCACATCTTTAAAAAAGTAACAAACTCCGCACAATATAAATGTCTGCAGAGGTGTCTAACCTTGTGTTCACTTTGTCCTTGTTGTTTGTACGACTGGAAATTCAGACCGTCGTCGCTGTATTTCAGCGTGTAAGTTATTACCCACTGGCTCTTTACATTACTTCCTTGCGTTGCCACCCGTGTGACAGTGACAGGATTGCTACCTAGATCAATCTGTAGCCATTGCTCAGCGTCATTAGCGTAAGCTGACCAAGATCCTTTCAAGTTCAGTCTACCTTGGCTGGCTTCATGGTTGGCATCAAGCTGTGACGAAGAACTAATCTGCCCGTCAGTGATCGCTCCTTTCTCCATACCGAGAGCCTCTTGACATTCTAAATAACAAAGCAAATTAAAAGACAGTGCCACAAATATTGAGTGCTACTTGGAAATCCAATGGATGTGTTTCTGTCAATGAAAATTCCACAAAAACCTGCCTTGCTCTTTTTAAGAGTTATGAAACAATACATTAAAATGTTGAGAACGATAATTCACTACGGGCGAATGGGAAAGAAGGGGACTAAGACCCAATTGAAAAGTTGAACCTTTCATGTACCGAATTTAATAGCTATTTGGGTCGACCCAATTGATAAAAGTCCAATGGTTGAATCATAGGTCAAACTAAAAATTAGTCGGACTCAATTCATTTTCAAGATGTTAGCATAGTCTACAACGGTTAACAGTGAAAATAAATGATAGTCATTTACGCATTAGGTTCGGCGCATGAAAGTCGGTCGACGTCGCTCCTAAGTCGGAATTCCCATGTGCGCATGGGTCGAGCCAAATTAGTTATGTCAGACTTAACTGATTCAAACGTCAATCTTTTCTTGTACTTAATTGAAGGAGTTTGGTAATGAAAAGTTCGACGTTTGCACTGGGCCTGACAAAAATTAAAAATAGTAGGGCGACGTTTTCACTGTTCGCAGTGTTTTAGTATAAAGCGTTTTACCCACGTGGCCAGCAGCTATGCAAATTGGAAAAAAAAGAACGTTTTTACATAAGAAAAAAGTTCAACTACCACAGGAAGGGTTTGGCACACCAACATGGCGGTCATGACGTCATGTGAAAACAATCCAATTGTCCAACAATCCAATTTCTAATCGTAGTTTTTGAGGCTGTCCCTTAAACTCTTAAAAATGTGTGGAAGAAATGGTGGATGCCTTCTTTCCCTGGCAATTTTAGTACCTGCTGAGAAGAGTAAAAAAACCTATTTCTAAAAATTTGACAATAAGTTAACATTTTCCACGTCGATCCTATGGCCCGACTGCACCGAGCATTGTTACATATACTTGGATGCAGATCGGAAGCGTTTTGCTTCCCGTGATGAAAAATAATTCTATATGCTTATTTATTAATAAAGTACTGGGTAACATTACCCCCAGCTCGTTGTTCTATGGGCCAATATTAACCAGTGACTTCGCCCTTTAATTCTTTTACAACATCCTCACCATTACTTTTTTAACGCTGCTTGAAACATCAAGAGAAAAACAAGGGTAAAAAGAAGTAAGAAACAAAAATTAGAGTTATACGAACCATTACAACTGACTTCGTTCACTTCCTCGCTCCAGTATCCTCTTATTCCGCACCGAGTAGATGAAGGGTCACTAATTTGTTTTCCAGTAGCGCACGAAAATGAGCAAATTGAGCCGTATCTTTGATTGTTTAAAACACAACTGTCGGGCAAAATTTGTACATCGTCTAAGGAGGAGAGTTTTCGGCACGTAAATCCTTTAAAAGAGGAGATATGAGGCAACTTTAAAAACGTAAAGAAGATAAACAATGACGATACTGATTAATAGATTACTTAATAGACCTTAGTTAAATGTGTCAAAAAGTTCATAACCGCGTTTTGCTTTTGTCTACTGTATTTAATAATAACTGTCATCTCGGATTTGATCCTCAGTTTAGGCTCTTTATTAATTGAAATTTCTGTTTTTTGTTGTTGCTGTTTCTTTTTTCTTCTCATTTAATTTTTTAATTTAATTTCATTAGAATACTCAAGACAATGGAATGAAACTTCTTCCAGCCAAAAAAGAAAAAAACAAAATCACACTTTTCTTTTCGCTGTGTGCTCGACCGTGCAGTCACCTGCCTTCTGCTCGTGGACGTAAGGACATTTTAGCAACATACTTTTACGCAGGAGAGTTCTTTGTGTCCTTGATTTCAGTTAAATTCGCGATTCGCCTTAGTTTGTTAATGATACATGAAATAAATCATATATGAACTGCGGAAATGAAATGAAAATGAAGAAGTCCTGAATTTTTTTCAGGCTACTTTACGCAATTGCATAAATTGCGTTCACTGCGACGATCACTTCTTCATTTTCATCGCCTTAGTTTGCTGCAACCTAGTTTCCAGGGTCCATTGTACTTTTTCTCCGGAGCGTCTCTCTTATTTCGGAGAGTAGGAGAGGATCCTGCGAACGAGGTTGTGTTTACTGCAGAATCGAACATAAAACCGTCGTGCAATCGTGTTACAAATCTGCTAAAATATTATCCAACCCTCCAGAAAACCTTTATTGGGCAATGACCAGAGACGAATAACAGCCATTTAGAGACAAAAAAGAGTTGTGTGTGTGTGTTTGTAGAAAATATAAATAGGTAGGTAAGCCCCCTTACTAGTAACTCTTGAAAATGCGCCACACAAGTGCATGGCATTAGTTAATATCAACTATAAAATACTAAGCTAGTCCTGTAGGAGCTATTATTATTTCAATCTACACCTTAAGATTGTGACTTTTCTTTAAAAAAAAAAAATTGCCAGAAAACATTTTAAGATACGTCTCTTTGAATGTAAAACTATTTCATTTCTTTTTGTCCGAAAATAACGTGACCTACCCGGGGACACTTGACAAGAATAATGAAGAGGAGTATTACAGTTCAAGTCATTCCATTTCCCTGACGGATACATTTCTACGCAATCTTCAGTACCGTTCCAGTTGTCTGGTTGGTTAGAAGCAAAGTTTAGATAAACCGTTAGCGAACCATCAATCCATTGCCAGCGTGAGTTATTACTTGAGTCACGGTGCAAACCGATCCATGTTCTTTTTCCCCAACCAATTTCTTGTTGTTCAGCTGGTGAATCCAACATTGTGAGATTAGATCCGAGTGCTTCACACGCAAATTTTGCGGCGATCCATTCCAGTGTATTAGAGGATAGTTTATAGCAAGTAGATTGGTGTGAAGTCCAATGATGAGGGCAACCTATAAAAGATAATTAGTTATATAAAACTGAGGTCAGGATTGTAATTTTTTCAATTGAGTTTACGACTGCGCTGATTCCCTATTATGCGTACAGATCAGGCACTAAATTGAGATTTGAGATACATCTTTGAATTTTAAAATCTGGTCAAGTTTCTAAATATCTCATCACTGCGCATAAAATAAGATTTACAGCAAACTTGCTCAGGGCAAACATAATACTGAATAGTACAAACAAGGAGAAAATTAGGGGCAAAGTTGGTAAATACCGCATTTGCCCCTGAATTTGCAACCCTATCTTGTAAATTAGAATTCAATTGCGGTATTTACACTCACCCTGATTTCGTCCTACACTGTAGTTTGCACTTTGCCCCAAGCAAATATGTGGTGTTAATCTAGAAAGTTTTCGTTCAGTGCTGATATGCACGTCGGTCATTTCGAAGTGTTTTATAATAAATGCGCCTGTACTTTCCTACGTTATACCTTTTTGAAGCATTGGCACTACAAGAGTTTTCTTAGTTTCTAATTTACAACTTAGAAATTAAGGACTTGGTTGAGTAGTTTTAACTCGGAAATAACCACTGATAAGGCGGTCCTTGTCCCCTTTTTCCTTTGGAGGCGACTTTTAGGTGATTTTCAAGTTCCCTCGAGAAAAAAACGTCTTTTTTTAACATCGCAAGGATACTCGGAACTTTGGCGCTGCAGCGGTATGGGGGGCGGGGAGTTAGTTTTATCGACGGAGTGCGTAAACTTGATTCTCACCGTAAAAAGATTTAAGAGCTGACCCCTCTAGCTATATTCTTTCTGAATACAATAGAAGCCACCATCCACTGACGTTCACTTCTCCGGTTTCCCTTAACAAACATCTTTAGGCTGCCTACACTTGTGGGGAACGACAGGGGGTTGGAACACGGGAGAAAAGGGGCGAAATGGGTTCGGGAGGCGGGAGAGAAAAGGAAGAGAGGCAAGAGAAATAGTTGGGAATTACTCAACAATGCTTTATATTTCCCAATCGAAAAAAGGCTGAGAGGAAGAAGCTAAGAAAAAATGTTTGCCCAAGTTCGTCCAGACGGATAATGCGTCCTTAGCATGAAAAGAGCTAAAAATGGCCGATGGAAAAACGGACAATAGGAAGCATAGTACTAAAAGAACCGTTTGTGACTACGAAAATGCTTAAGCTGACACGTGCACAAATCTGCGAAGAGTCAAGTGGTACGAGGCATTTGCTTGTCGTGTTTTTCTTTTCTGATCATTGTATAAAACAAGCAGATTCCATGTTGCAATGGGTCTGTTCAGTTATCAGAATTTGCGACCAGTTTTCCTTTTATGAGGACACAGGAAGTAGTTGATTGGGCAAAAGAATGTCATCCCAATATTAGTGTTCACGCTTACGATTCCACCTACAAGAAATTCATGAAACATATTGCAACAACATCTCATCATGATATTACTCTCGTGTTTTTCATAAAGGACAATCATTGTTACCCTATCACGGACGAGCGTTTGGAAGTGTTGGCCACCAAAGTTAACCAAGGAGGAGTTGATAATTCGTGGAAGTTTATGACTGATATGAAATGGTCGCGTCGTCATGAGCAAGAAGAGGAACCGTTGGATGTCAGTAACAAGGTTATTGTGTTGCCAGAAGATGACAAAATAGAACCGGTCATTGATCGTTACATTTACCGCACCAACTATCTTGTGGAATATTTACACTTTAGACTTGATGGTTTTATTGATCACCGATCAAACATGTTTGTATTAAATGACCAATATGAAACCAGAAGGCGGATTTGTGACAGTTTGTTTGATAAGTTCAAAACAGCGGATTTTGGTTTGTCAAACCAATCTTACACTAATATGGCAACTAGTTTGTTCAAACAAATGTGCAGTTATCTGCCCGAGAGTTGTTATGACACAAAAACACAACAAGTGCTCGACGATTTTTACCCTAAAGCGTTACAATGGTGTAGTACTGGTGACAAACCTGATAATTTGGTCTCACTTGATATATGAAAATGGTACCCTTTAATCCTGATCAATAACAAAGAACCAATCCCACTTTACACAATTCATGATATTATTGAACCATTTACTCATAACCACCAACTGAAGTATTACGGCGAATTTTATATCGACGAATTTATAATCAAACAGTTTGGCGCTGATATTAAGATTGAAGCTGGGTTTTACTGTCGGCAATTAATCAAACACTTGGTCAATAATGCTCGGATGCCCGTTTCCAATATCAAATGGTTTATTAGAGTGCGGCAAACATTAAAACCTGATACTTTCACTAAATTCCTGACTTTCATATTTGATACATTTCCAGAAGCACAAGCAAAACGTCTTGCTAATGGTTTCAACCAAGAACAATATTTTTTAAATTTTATGTGATTCTGAACAGTTATCGGAACATTAATTATTAATTAATTATTTAAATGCCAACGCTATAAAAAAGGGAAGATGTCGTGATATTGCGTTACATTGTCACTGCACGTTGCTCTGCACGTGCACCCTATCTATCAACCAATCCAGTGTAATCTTGTATGATTATATAACAACAGGCAACATAGAGCCGAGCGTGATAGGCCCACGCGGTGCGACACGGAGGTTGTAGCAAGCACTAAAACAGACATTAAAAACCTATTCCTGTTCTTAGAACCGTGACATGGTGTCAGAAGCGGGATTTATTCACGCCTAAAAGATGACAGAAACAGCTGAAGCATCCACAGTTTCGCCACCAGCGCCGACACAAGTTTTCATTCCCCCGTCAAATTTGTCTCCGCCTAAAGCGCTTATCTTTGACGACAATTTAGCCACCGCATGGAAGTCGTGGAAAACAGCTTGGCAGCGTTACGAAATCGCTACTGGTGTACATAAACAAGAGGGCATAGTCCGCGTGTCGACGTTACTAAGCATTATTGGCGAGGATGGCGTCAAAGCCCACAATACTTTCACTTGGAACGAAGAAGAAAACGCAGACGACATTTCACAAGTCTTGAAAAAGTTCGACGAATTCTGTACTCCTAGAACACAGGTCATATACGAACGCTATCGGTCCAACAACCGAAACCAGGAACCCGGCGAAAACATTTCGACCTATCTTACGGAGCACCGAACGATCGCAAAAACTGCGCACACGATACAATCACACCAGATGAAATATTGCGTGACCGCCTCGTACTAGGCATACGGGACGATCGCGTGCGCGAGAGACTTCTCCGTTTGAATGATTTATCTCTCCAACAAGCAGTCGACATTATTAAGTCTTCGGAACAGACCCAACAGCAAGTCAAGCAAATGGCTGGAGGAGACACCGCGGTTCAGGCGTTACGGAAGGCCGGATCTGCAGGAAAATTTGAAGAAGAACGACAACTCAAGTCACAAGCAATTAGAAGACCGTCTAGAGAATGTGGAAATTGCGGAGTGGTGCACGGACGTCATTGTCCCGCGTATGGAAGAACATGTTTTAGCTGTGGGGGCATGAATCATTTTGCTCATAAATGTCGCGCTAATCCCCGAGGATTGAAAAGCAGAGTTTCAGCGGTCCATGAAGCCGTTGATATGGAAGACGACCCCTACTACATTGGTGCCATTACTAGAAAGAGCAAAGGCCAGGAACAAATGGCAGTGGTTAACCTCCACATTTATAGGCCAGATCCTAAGACAGAAGTCCAGTTTCAAATAGATACCGGGTCGCAGTGCGACATTCTCCCCGCCCAAGTATACAAGCAAATCACTGGGGACACACTCCTTCATCGCCTCAAACCATGCCGAAAGGAAATAGTCTCGTACACGGGAGATCGCCGCAAAATTGCTGGTAAAGCTACCCTCCCCGTGTGGTCTCGTGGACAGCGGAGGTCACTGGATTTTAACATCATAGACGACGACTATCAACCGATTTTATCATTAAATACCAGCCTAAATCTTGGCTTTGTGAGTTTGCATAACTGTGATGTCCTAGCATAACACGTTAAGTGTCCCAACGCCTCCTTGCTCGAAGAGTATGATGATGTATTCGACGGATTGGGTGCCCTACCGGGAGCCTACAAAATAGCCATAGACGAACAGGCACAACCAGTTGGCCACGCACCGAGGCAAGTGCCACTAGCCTTGCTTCCACGTATCAAAAACAAGCTGGACGAACTTGTTGACCGTAAAGTTATTATTCCAGTAACAGAGCCGACGCAGTGGGTATCCAGCATGTTAGCCATAGTGAAGCCAAACAAAGTAGGCATCTGTATTGACCCGAGAGATTTAAATCGTGCCATACGGCGAGAGCATTACCAGTTGCCGACTATCGATGAAGTTGCCTCCCGCTTAACAGGTGCTAAGAAGTTTACACTCTGTGACGCCAAGGACGGTTTCCACCAAATCCTCTTAGATGATGCTTCTAGTTACCTGACAACGTTCAATACGCCTTTTGGACGTTATCGGTGGGCCCGCATGCCTTTTGGTATCTCACGTGCTCCTGAAGTTTGGCAGCGACGCATGCATGAATTCGTAGAAGATTTAGAGGGTGTTGAAGTTATCGCTGACGATTTCCTCATAGCTGGATTTGGCGAAACCGACGCAGAGGTCAACTCGAGCCTTGAAAAGAATGAACGTGCGTTCTTCAAGAAATGTTGGGAGTGGAACCTCAAGCTTAACAAACTCAAGCTGAAAAGAACTCAAACCGAAGTGCGCTTCATGGGACATCTCTTGACTCCTGATGGTCTAAAGGCAGACCCAGCTAAAGTTGAAGCTATTTTAGACATGCCACCGCCGACCGGTGTGAAAGGCCTGAAGAGGTTCCTGGGGATGGTTAATTATCTGGCCAAATTCTTGCCTCTCCTGTACGACATGACAGAACCTTTGCGAAGACTCGAAGACAAGGACGTAGATAGGTGTTGGCTTGCACAGCATCAGAAAGCATTCACCATAGTCAAAGAATACTTGGCCAAGGCCCCTGTACTGAAATACTATGACGTTAATGAACAAGTGACAATACAATGCGATGCCAGCGAGACCGGTCTAGGTGCAATTCTGATGCAAAAGGGTCAGCCCATTGCCTTTGCCTTGCGAGCTCTGACCGACACCGAAACCCGATATGCTCAAATCGAGAAAGAACTATTAGCCATCGTGTGGTCAACCGACGAGTTTAATCAGTACGTACTGGGACGCGAAGTTGTGCACATCGAGTCTGACCATGAACCACTAAAGGCAGTTTTTACCAAGCCAATACACAAGTCAACAAAGAGACTCCAGAGAATGCTGATGGCTCTTCAGAATTACTCTCTGGATGTGCAGTACAAAAAAGGGGAACTTATGTGGATATCAGATGCGCTGAGTCGAGCATACCTCAACACAACCGAAGCCTCCAAGCACGATACAAGTCTGATTTGTGCACTTGCCGAAATCGATCATTCAGAAAACCTCTCGATTGCACTATACGGGCTCGCTGAACTCAGAAACGAGATTGCCAACGACCCAGTGATGCAAAAGCTGATCGGAGCAATAAAAGGTGGATGGACAGTCTCAAGGAAGCTCGGTGCCCCTGAGCTAACGCCCTACTATGACAAAAGAAGTGAGCTTATAAAAAAGACAAGGGACTAGTATTCCTTGGTGAGCGATTGCTGGTACCCCCTTCCCTGAGAAAAGAAATGTTGAAGCACTAAAGTGCGGACAGGCCATTAGGATGCGACTCCCTGGAAGGGAGAATGGAGTCTGGGGACCTGCACGAGAGCCTTGGGGAATAGGTCTTATGAAATTGAAGTTTGTGGCAGGCGATACCGACGCAACCGTCGACAACTGCGCCTGACCCCTGAAACAGCACCACCTATGAGTCCCGTAGAGTTAAATCCGCCCGAGTCCACCCTCAAACCTGCGCCAAGCCTGATTGAGCCGGGACCTCCACCACCGGAGTTCCACGTCGAAACCGAAGCAGAGAGAGGGCCACCTGACACTGAAATGGGAACGAAGATCGAGCCACAAAGGACTGAAACTCGCCGATCAGAGGGCAGACGTCTACCACCTGTGTGGCATCAGGATTACCATATGAACTGAACATTGAACATTGAGCCTAGGATTAGATTTACTGAACATTGAACGATTAAGCCGCTGAATATTTGTTTTTTTTGGTTTCAATCAAGAACAATGTTTTTTTAATTTTATGTGATTCTGAACAGTGATCGGAACATTAATTATTAATTAATTATTTAAATGCCAACGCTATAAAAAGGGGAAGATGTCGTGATATTGCGTTACATTGTCACTGCACGTTGCTCTGCACGTGCACCCTATCTACCAACCAATCCAGTGTAATCTTGTATGATTATATAACAACAGGCAACATAGAGCCGAGCGTGATAGGCCCACGCGGTGCGACACGGAAGTTGTAGCAAGCACTAAAACAGACATTAAAAACCTATTCCTGTTCTTAGAATCGTGACACAGATCAAGAATTGTTTCTGGTTAGAGAGCAACAAACTGAGCGCGTTTTTTCAGACAATACCTCAATCAATCGTTTTGTCGTATTACAAGCAATATTGTCATGTCTGGATTTGATTTACGATAATTGGACCGATGATTCACTGTTGTATTCGATTAACTCTGATGGCGTGTTTATGACAAACCCCAAGCACCAATATCCAAACAAGAAGGATGTCGTATTTAGTACTGATCAGATTGGCAAAGTGTTTACAACGAATTCAGAGTGCTTGTATTTTGAGAAACATAATCGCAATAATTTTGACCCGGATGATTACACAGATTTTTGTGGGCGATGGTGCGATCTTTTATTGTCAGGCGGGATGCGGCAAAACCACGAAGCTCATTAAGCTAGCTGCAGAAGCTACGAATCCGATTATCCTATCATTCACCAATAAAGCGATCGAGAATGTGAAATCACGGATTGACGACAGTTTGTCTGATAAGTGTTTCACTTTTGATTCGTATTTTAATAGTTATGATAATCGGGACATTTCTCATTTGAAGGATAAAACAATCTTTATCGAAGAGAATTCTATGACCCCAAATAAGTGGATGAGTTAAGATCTATCAAGCGTTCACTAAATATCACAATACTGTATTCATGTTTGGTGATACTAGTCAATGTGACCCCGTTGAAAAGGGACATCGGATACAGTATGATTATTTTGATTCAGTAGCTTTATCTGAAATGTGCCCAAAAGGGTCCAAATGAAATACAAAGAAGGGTGTTCACGTTACGATATCAAAACAAAAGATACGTTAACGAAGTTTCCCGAAACGGGAAAGGTGCCAACCAAATTTGCAGAAAGAGAACCCCTGTACAAAAACATCTGCTATTTGAACTCAACCAGACAAAAGGCTACACGGGATTGTTGTGACCGATCCACTGCAGACAAACCGTGTTACGTTGAGTTTATTTATGATAGTAATCAGGAAGTTTATCAAGTTTGTGTCGGGATGCCCGTTTAAGCAACTACCAATTTGAAATCTGAGGAGATTTATAATATGATGGAGTTTAATGTGGACCATATTGATGATGTCAGTGTTATCATTAAGGGAACACTCTTTCCTATCAGCAAGTTTGCTCAGTCGTTTATTCCCGCATTCTGTTGCACTGTTTACAAATATCAGGGCGCTGATATCAACGAACCTTATAATATTTATGATGTCAACCGTATGGAAAAGAAACAGTTATATACGGCACTATCCCGCACAACCAAATTCAATTATATATCCATCTCAACACTAGCGCACTGAACCGTGTTTATGAAATTAGAAAGCAACCAAATATGGAAATCGTAAATTTATACTTCAATAGCGATTACAATAATGGCAAAATCTACAAAGTCGAATTTGAGAAATGCGATAAAGTGGATATTGGCAGTACAACTGGTGAGTTCAAAACACGGTTACCGAACACAAAAACCTCATATCAGTCTCCTTGTTAATGCTCCCAGTAAGGGCAAGAGGGACTTGGAAAAGGTGGAATTTGAATGGATAGCTGATTTCAGTGAGAAACTGGAAGCGCAATTATTAAACAAACTGGGCATTAAAGTGAAACGTCAGGAAGTGAAATATCAAGCACAAATGGCCACCATTGATGCTGGGACAGAAAAACAAGTAGCTCATAAATTGGGCCGGTTAGAAAAGACCTTAGTTATTGAGGATGATGCGGTAAACAATCTGTTATATCATGATGATAAGGTTGATGGTAAGCGCTACAAAACAAAGGCCCGTTATGATAAGTGTTCCAAAGAGGAAGCAATGTCAAAGATCACAAAAAAGCAACAACAACTAATCGAAGAGTTGACAATCAACTTCAACTATAACCTGAGATCAGGCCCAGTTTGAGCGGTTCTCATACATTCTCTCTAACGGCGACCGCTAAAATGGGGCCTGATCCAAACTCATTCACGTTTGCGCTCGTTACGGCCAGATTTTGGCCGTAACGCTGATTGGCTGTTAGAACAATGCCACAAGATCTGATTGGCTGTCGGAAACGCCGGAAGTTGAAAGCGCTTATTCTTCGCGTGGTTGTTTTCGTGAATGATCCGTCGTCGGCGGAGAGAAGGATCGATTTTGCTGTCTTTTTTATTGTTTTATGGTCTTATGGTAGGAAAATATGCCTTAATATGTGCCATGGAAATTCAGAAAATTCATATGGTTGTTCATATCTTCTCAGGATTTGCTTTGTTTACGGAACTAATGTGAGTGTATGTACAGTACCGCAAGTGATCCCCAACCGCAAATGATCCCGAGACCGCAAATGATTCCCAAAATGGACCGCAAATGATCCTCGATCGCAAGTGATCCCCAAAGTTGACCGCAAATGATCCCGAAAGAAAAATAGGAATGGCTTAGACTCGAGTTAGCGGATCATCGTCTCTATTTTATTATTATTACAAAAAGTAAGATTAAACGCTAAATTTCAGTTCTAAAATACATACATGAATAAAAACTAAATGAAAAAATCATTCAAGTGTAAAAACGAAGTCGGTAGGCAACACACGACTTTTACCTCATGCCAAAATGCTGCTTGTTCATATGAATTTTCTCTCTGGCGGGTAGATTATACCTCTGAAGGAAAACGTTTTGTCTGAGCAAATGTGATTTTTGCCGCTTATTTCATACTGAGAGGTCATGACACGCATTTTCGGCAGTTATTGTTGTTTCTGGTCGGCATGATTTGTCCTTTAATGCAAGCATTTCCTTTGAACTCTTTTCAAATGCAATGCTTTTCATTGCGGCTAAATAAGGGTTTTAGGTTGTTTAATTTTCTTTAAAGTGCCTCATGGATCCGAATAATTATAAGCGACTTTTTTTTAGTCCGTGAATGTGACGGTTCGTACGATGTTCTGTCACTCGATAACTACCGCTTACCTCGCTTTTGCGTTTCTCGTTACCAGGTTTAGATTCTTGTTAACTGTCTCCAGCAAAGACACAACAAATGGATATACATATAAGCGTCAATATAACTATTCGCAACATGTTCATGAGCTGTAAGCAAGTTGCTCTTTCAAAATAAACCGAAACCTGTGGACATTGATAAGTTCGGGGGCATTTTGACGTGTGTTTATTTCAAATCATGTCTTGTTTCGTAAAGGGCACTCCCAGGCCTGGGACACTCCTAAGTTACGAACCAATGTCTTGCTGTTTATCACGTAAAATTCACACTCCAGAGAAAAATCAAAACTAAATATTGTGAAAATTAATTCGACGCTTCTAAAAAGATCAGTAAAGTCAATAAAGCTCTTGTTATGTAGAGGGTGCCCGGCTTGGTATTCCTCAGTAGACAAGTTGAGCTTGGGCGTTAAAATAATAGAGTTTTTTCTGCGTAACGTCCTGCCTGTCTTAAATTTTCAGCGACGAAACAGTTCTTTAAAGAAAATTGAAGCAATTGACAATGGAAGAAGTATACGGTTCATAGCATATCCTTTTCAGATTTATTCTACTTTTTTTTGGCCTTGTATAAATTGACCTGAGACGAAGCGTCCTCCTTCCCTTTTTCTTTAGAAGGCGCGAGAAAAAGGTTCCTGTTTTATAATCAGTCCTTTTTTGTAATCAGTCCCATAAAATCCATTCCATTCCTCAAGTTTTCACGAGATCATTTGCGGTCAACTTTGGGGATCACTTGCGGTCGAGGATCATTTGCGGTCCATTTTGGGGATCATTTGCGGTCTCGGGATCATTTGCGGTTGGGGATCATTTGCGGTACTGTACAGTGTATCGCCTAGTTGAATCCCTCTGCAAGTTGTTGACCGCTAACAAGGTGCCTTTTGATTTGCCAACAAACGAGTGCAAATCAAAATACTGCCCATCTTAAAACTGGTTACATCTGAAAGTTTAGCCGGGAATGACTTCTCTGAACGGGGTACGCAAGCGGAGGCTCACTGCGAAAGAAACCTCCATCGCCAGCTGTGAAGTATTAGACGAAAAATATCGCATCGCTGTTCAAGGAATTTTTGTAGGCATTATTATAAAAGCTGGTGGCTTAAGGTAACAGACCTGTTGTTTGCCTCCGCTTTTTGTAAAATATAAACCAGGAAAACTGGTGTCCTCGCTCGTTGGCTGTTTGCTTTTGTTTTTAAAGATTTATGTACTGAAAATCGGGGAAAATTGCCGAGGAAAATATAAAGACAACAGAAAAATATAAATTTCAGTATTTTAAATTCGAGCGCACCTAGCCAAAATAATAAAACTAGCAGAACATCGCGTCGCCGCCTTTTCGAAAACAGAAATAACCTTAGAGATCTTCCTTAATCTTGTAAGAAGTTAAATGTGATTGTGCTGACTGTTTTATATTTAGCTGAAAAAAATTAACAGATATTTATAAAAAGCTATTTTTCAATTCAGCCAGTCTGCATTTTTCCCAAGCGTGAAAAATTTGCATACTAGAAAAACAAGCAACGGAAGTAAATTTGGTTGGCTGATTCAGCAAATGTCAATCAATCAAAAAAGTGGGCGGCAGACGTTTCGTAGGTTTTTATCAGGCTCTCTTTCCGTTTCGTCATGCCCGCCGGAATGTTGTTTACAAAGCGAAACGAAAATAGAGCCTGATCTCAGATTACTTCAACTAATAATAGATTATAAAAATTAACAAAGCTGGTGGCCACCAGACCTTCTCAGGAGGACTCCCCCATTTTCCCATTCCTACCCACTCCCCATTCCCCTCAGTCCCTCCTGAGAAGGTTTTTTTATTGTTTACCATAGGCCATTCATTTACAGGGACCCATAGACCAATTTACAGGGCTTTCTCATTTCATCTTATCTCCTTTCATTTCATTTTATTTCATGTCATGTTGTTTTTGTTTCTCCCTCTCGGGCTTAGGGGCGAACCAGCACTTCCGCCGTAGCGACCATAGCTCTACTCAACGTCCCGGAGACCGTCTACAAGGGAGTTTCCTCATTACCCATTTTTTCTCTTCCAATGTTAATGATGGAGCAGCGGGCCTTCACCCCATCATTAACAAGGGTATCTGGTTACCGGCATTAGCAGAGGGGGCCTGCTTTTTTCCACTCTGTAATACTTTCACTAAGATACATCCTAATACTATTTCAAACTGGCCTTATATATGAGTCAAATTCATTATTCGCATCATTGTGGGAATTGATTTGTGTTTTCTCTCTGGTAATACGCAGTCTGAGTGGGGGCAAATACATTTAAGGAATTATTATCTTATAATATTATCGTAATGTGTAATAAAGAAGTTCATGAGTTATTGATGCATGAGGCTCAGGTTAATTGTATCTTTTGTAATAAAAAGATTCAGGACCCGGTTAAGCCAAGGCGGTAGTTTTGTTGCGATTCTATGAGACTGATCAAAGACGGTTTTATCGTGTGTAAGAATTGTGGTCAAGTTCATGATGAATATTTTGCCCCCGAATATTTTGATTTTTATGGGAATCGCCACAGGATTAGAAAGAAGTCCGTATATCACAGAAAATATCACATCATAAATGTCATGAATGATATCGCACAAAAGAACAGCATTCAAATTGGGTACTATAATAGAGAGAATATTCTGAGAATATTCCAGCTACTTGACCGTGTTACACCGGTTGGTCGAAAAGAGCTTATCAGTGTAAAATTTTATTATCAAGCAACTATTCGACATTTTAGGAGTAGAATACAAGTTTATTCCTCTTACTCGGTCAAAACCTACGTTCAAATATTATGAAGATTGGTGGAAGAGAGTTTACGATCTCATCAAAACTGATATCAGCTGGCTAATTTCTCAGAATTTAGACCGGAAGTAAGGAAAGGAAAAGCCCCCATTACTCATTGAGGGAGAGACCCTGGGGAAGAGGTTGTGCCTCGGGTTATCTTATACGGAGTACTATCCACACTAAGGCGTCCGCCATCTTGTTTACTCTGTTGGACAGGAGAGGAACTTTTTAGCGTATTGCTTTTCAAATCTTGTTTCTAATGGGGCAAAATCCACGCTTATTGAAGGTACCTTCTCGCAATGAAGTTCTCAACCCGAGTAATACTTTGTCGTAAGAAGTGTAAGCAAACCGGCTCATTTCAATTTTACCTTTATAGTCTATTGTTTCAGAAAATGTTTTTAGAGCTAAACCAGCGCCTGATATGCTTCCTATAATGGCTGGGTTGGCTGTTAAACCGCCAGCAACAGTCCCGATTATTATCAGGCCAGGTGAGGACATGTTTAATAGGAGATTCAGTTTTTTGAAGTATTTGTAGGCCTTTTGGTAAATCCAATATTTTAAATGGTAATACTTATACAACTCTTTAATCTCCTGTATCTCCTCTTTTGTTTTGCTTTTATCGATATGATTAAAGTGAAATATATTTTGCTTCTGACTCATTATATCACTAGTTTAGATTATTTACAGAACATATGAACCATTTAATTTCTCATGAATCATTATTCTATGAAATTCGATAGAATCGTTATCATAAAAATTTGGAGAATACATTACTCTATGGATTACCACATCTTCTGAGGCTATTCTGAAAGTGTAGTTACTCTGAGATGCTAAAGCTGAAGTTAGTGTTCAGGTTGCAGAATAATTGGATATTGATGCTTTTACTGTTGGTGTAGCCCCATACCTTTCTTTGTTAGCCAAAACACAACTCGTTTACCATTGAAACTATCTAGTAAAGTGATAGAAGTTTCATTAGTTGACCCAGCTCTTAGACCATTAGTTTGCAGTTTTAAGCTCTTGTTGTTTTGTCATAAATCAAGTGAGGTTTTTCATGAGCTCCATTTCTCATAAACGTTTTTTTATACATTGATCTATTTAGCCACAGTTGCATAACAACACAAATGGTAAAGCCCTTTTTACTGAATAAATCCAAATTCAATGGCTTATTTTTTCACCCTCAATCCTCCTTCCTGAACATTGGCAATATTCATTGTAAAAGATGTTATGTAATGACTTAAGCCGGAAAATACGACACCTGATGGATTTCCTGTTGCTAATTAATAGATACCAGCATCGCTTAAATCATAAAATTCTTCAAATATTTCCCTATAAACATTATTTTTTGTATGAGGGCTCAGTTTTGTCTCCATATCTTTGACCATCTTCACAGTCGCTGCGGAATTATTTTTAGTTGTATCGGGAGCAATATTTAATATTTTCTTTCTGTTCATATCTAGATCCACATTGTAAACAACTTCTGTTGGCTTAATATCAAATGCCGTATGGTATGTTTTGTTTGGATCTAAATCCATTGATTCGCCGAGAATACCGTAATCTATTAGGTAATATTTATTGAAATTAGTTGGGTAAACCCCTAGGTCAGACCCCGCCTGAGCCATAATATTCTGTATGTGCAGAAAATAAGGTGTGGATGAAGCTGTTTTACTGAATGCTACCACAAGCTTTTGGTAGTACATAAATTCAACCGAGGATGTTTTATACTCATGTGAATACTTATTGACATGCCAATTTTTTACATTTACTCCCTGACTGGTAGTTGTGTCAACAGTAATTACAGATTTGTGCCACAACTGATAGTCTGTTGTGAGGATTTCGAAACATAAGGTGTATTCTCTATCTTTTTGAAGGGGATAGCATTCGATAGCTAACCGCCATTTATAACCTCATTCTGAGTTCTTCCTAATGGAAGCAAAAATCACCTTTTTAGTGTACGTGTGATAATTGCCTAATGTTGCTTCTAAATCACCATTGCTGTTCAGGGCAATACTGGTAGTTAGCAAATCAGTCCACTGCAAAAGACCATTTGTAGGGTCCATGAGATATGCAAATCTGTTAGTGTGATCAGAGGACTTTATTAATTATTAACCCCATCAGTAGCATCAGTTGCATCCCCAAGATTGGTGATCTTGTTTTTGACCATATTGAATCGGGAATATACATACGGATTAGTAATTTGCACAAAAAATGCACTTTCAGTGGCCCGGCTTAGTGCTTGTTTTTGTGAAAGAGGCATAGTACTGTTTAATATTATATTGCCGCTCATTGTTCCACCAGACAGTTTCAAATAATTATCATCTGTGTATTTTTTATTTACACCATCTTTATCATCAGTTGGTTTGGCAAGGTGAGTAATTTTATTATTATTATTATTGTCAAAAATGACAAAAACTCGAAATCACAATTTATGATGGTATTCTACTAAATTCTAGAGCTTATGAAGGAAATGTCTGCCTCAATAGTGTGTCTTTCAGGGCGCGCTTGAAAGATGCCAATGAGGCACTTTGCCTAAGTTCATTATGCAAGTTATTCCATGTGTAGGCCCCTCTGTAGGAAAATGTGCGCTGGCCTATAGCCGTTCTGTATAGCGGAATCTACAAAGAGTTCCGTGTACGTGTGTTACGAGTATGTATATTTGAGCGCTTGGTAAACTTGCTCGTTAAGTATTGAGGCGCAAGATCGTTCTGCCATTTAAAGGTCAAAACGGAGTCTCTATAGAATAATTGTTCTTTAACAGGAAGCCAGTTTAGCTCTCGAAGCAAAGGTGTTACGTGGTCAAACTTCGTAGAGTTTGTTACGATCTTGCTGGCAAAATTCTGAATAGATTGTAAGCTGTTTATATTCTGGAGTGTAGTATTTGACCATACAGATGAGCAGTAAAGCATCTTACTAAAGACTAATGACGTTATTAACAACTCTAGTGTTTCCTTGTCGAAGCTCCTTTTGACTCTATTTATTTGGCAAAGCTTTGCGAAACAAGATGACACTACACATGAAATATGGTGATCGTAGGTCAGATGGGGGTCAAGAAAGACTCCCAAGTCCTTGACAGAGTCTGTTGGCTTCAGTGTTTTACCTAAGAATACCACACTAGGGTCTTCTGGTAACCTGCTTAACATCTGTCTGGTACCGAGGAAAAGGAGTTTGATTTTATCGGGACTGATAAGTAGATGGTTCTCACAGCACCCTTTGAGCTACACTGTGAAGGTCTTGTTCGAGCTTTTCAATGGTAGCATCAAGCTCAACGAGAGGAAATGACATTAATAGCTTTGAGTCATCCACATACGATTCTAGGTTGCAAAACGTCGGTGCCGTGGGTAAATCGTTGAGATAAATGCAGAACAACAATGGTGATAGGATTGCGCCTTGAGGAACTCCGTGAGTTATAGGTAGAGTGTCAGAGTAGGCGGAGCCAATTCTCACGTATTGCCCGCGACCAGTTAAATAGTTCTTGAACCATTTGACAGTAGAGGGTGAGGCTCCTAAGATGGAGAATTTGTGGAGCAACCTTGCATGGTCTATACTGTCGAAGGCTTTGGATAGATCTAATAGTACTAGTGCTGTTATCTGCTTTTTATCCATTGCTTCGAGTATCTTATCCGTGAGCAGGATGTTTAAGGTCTCTGTAGAATGAGCTTTTTTATTGCCGCTTTGGTGTGAGGTAAGGCGGTTGTTTTTTCTGAGATAGGCGCTGAACTGATTCAAAACAATCCTTTCAAGGACCTTTGAAGCTACGGCTAGCAGAGATAACGGTCTGTTGTTGGCAACTTTTTCATGGTCACCGTCTTTAAGAATCGGAATCACCTCAGCCTCTTTCCAGTTGTCAGGAAATGTGCTAGTAAGGATAGATTATCACCATTTGGTTGAGCCACATTGTATATCCTATTGCCATCCATTTCTAAATTGCCGGTCATTGAACCACCAGAAAGTGGTAGTCTAGTTTCTAGTTGACTTACTCTTACAGCATCATTGGAAGCAGTCCCCCTAGCCAGATTTATCAGTATTTTTATGTACCATATCATAATTTCCATTTGCTGCGAAACTAAGACCAGTGCCCGATGGACCAGTAAGACCACGAGGGCCGGTAGCCCCAGGAATACCCTGAGCACCAGTGGGTCCAGACGGGCCAGGAGGTCCTTGGGGGCCAGTAATTCCTCTTTTTCCTTTTGTAAATGATTCATTATAATTGGGTAGCTGGTTGAAAATTCCCATTTTATATTATCTAGGCGATCTGGTGACGTCATTGCCGAGGACTCGGGAGAAAATTTTAATGCCGTATCCCATGAAACAGCGCACGCGCATTCGCAAGTTTTGTTTTTGTTTACCATGTCGGTCAAATGTAGTGCGAGTACCGTTCATCGTTGAATTTTGGGTTCTTCCCAACCTTATACCCCGTGTAGAACTCTAAATGGTACCAGAAATATAGGAAGTGTTTATATGAACGGATAAAAAGTGTCGTGGGGCAGCAGGTTGGTTTTAACCCTATTCAGACTGGGCTTTTTTGGTCAATCTGTGACTGGGGGGGGGGGCTCCTCGGACCCCCCTCTGTATCTCTGGAACCAATAATGCTAGGGTCATAAAATTTACACACAACGATCATCTCCGTACACAGAAGCCCCACACCCAGTTTTGACTTGCCACGCCCAATGATGACGTCACAGTGACGTCATTTCCGATTTTTCAATGTTTCTTATTATTTTTCCACTTAGATACGTCAAATATCAATAATATTGGTGAAGTCATCTCTTTGTTATCCTTTCTTATCAACTAGTATCAAGGAAACACTTGTACAGCGAGAAAAAGCAATAGGAAGCAATAAAATTTAAAATTTGAAATGGTTGTCCGCCATCTTGGATCCGCCATCTTGGATTTCTGTTTTTTTGTTAAAATTATAATTTAAAGCAACTTTCAAAGGGGAAAAAGCTCAGAATGTATAAAAGAAGTATCGAACTAATGTTTATTACCCAAACAAATGACTTTGGAAGTGTTATTTGGAAAATGGAGCAGCATATTTGTCAAAGCAAAAAAGGGACAAATTTTACCCCACCCCTCCCCCCAAATATTCGATGTTGAAACATTTGGATGTAATTCAAAACCTAGTCCCAAGCAAAGACCATTTTAACAACAAAAAGCACTATAAGTGTAAAAACGCGATCTTAAAACAAAAAAAATCACCATTTTTTAAATTTTCCAAAACCTATGTGTCAGAAACTGGTTTTTCATGGCAACATGATTAATCACATGGACATAGTAATTATACCAAAATGTTCCTAGATAAATTTTAGGAAAAGTCAGAAAATTTGAACGTCATAGCTCTTTCGGTGTAGGAGTTATCACGATTTTGCCGGAGGGGGGGGGGTCGAAAAGCCCCCCCCCCAGTCTGAATAGGGTTAAACTCAAAAGAAAGCGATGTGTGAAAAGTGCAATTCCAGCTTGTAAGCATAAAGATAATTTCTCACCTTGTTTTGTACTGTTATGTTCTATTAACGGTATTTATTGTATGTTTAGGTAGTATTAAAGATATCGTGTTTATCGTTGTTTCGTCAGATTTTTTTTTTTTTAATATTCTGATTGTGTTAGCTGAGTTCGATCAAACGCTGGCTCAACTCATCCACTTTGTCGCGGGTGGCACATTTTTGGCAGGCTTTTTCAATTGACTGCACTCCCTTTGTCAAACAAACCCAAGTTGGTTACTAAAGTGTATGCGGGAATAGATAGGAAATTTAACCAGCTCTTGCGCGAAAGAGTACGGAAGTCGATCAATTAAAACTCTCACTCGTCTGTCGTAAGATTGATTACCATAAGATCCAATCCTTCTCTAGCTCTTCGTTTTAACAAGTCAACAGTTATTAAAAGACTCAGTTGTCAATCTTAACTCCGCTCTGTGCCAAATCTTTCTCTGGAAAAGCCTCCGAATGTAAACAACGGTACCATTTTCCACCACGCGACAACGCTGCAGGTTCGTGCCTGGGTTCGTACGAACAAGCTCTAGGCGCGCAAAGAATTGTGTGCGGCTTAAAAATAAAATTATACTCAAAGCTGATTGGCTAATGATTGACTCCCAAATCACATGGATTATATTAGATATTTCCATAAAAGTTTCTTTTCACAGTTTTCATTGGTTTGTCAACATAAAGGAATGAGTAGGGTTGTTTTGTCGCTTTAATGTATTGGTCCTTTGTTACATTCAGCTCTCTAGAGATCATATTTCTTTCATTGCTGCTTGGAAAATCATAAATAACATAATGACTGCAGTTTAATCTGACATCTTTTGGAGTTTTATAAAATGATTGTAAAAGGTAAATAACACTGCAGTTCTTGTACCGCCCTTGAATGAAATAATCGATTAGCGGTTTATGATTTTTATCAAAAATGAAGTCGTCAAATATAACAATTTTCTGGGCATCACTTTCCAGACTATTGATAGGTTTAATGTCATCATTATTGCAATGCATTATGTCATATCCAACCTGGCCACTAATATCATTCATTGTTTCTATCATATGTCTGTATTTTTCCTGTTCAAGATTTTTGCCGTATAAATGGATCTGGTCATAATAGACTAATGGTTTCATAAGGATGTGATAAAGCAAGTTTGTTTTGCCTGACCCTGAATGGCCACAAATTAGCATCCTTAAATTGGATTTGGGCATGTTTGTATTTTCATCTTCATTGAAATCATAATTTGGAATCTCCATTATACTATTGTGTTAGATAATTCAAGATAGTTCAGATAAGCTATCTAACACAATAGTATAATGAATATTGAAAGATTCAAGAAACTCAGTATTCCTAAAATTGAGGCAGGAAAAATGGCTGAAGTTGTTAGGGATGTTATAAAAGAAGTGCAAACTAATAAGCAGGATACACGCGAAAAAATATCTGAAACTCTGGAACCTCTAACCGAAAAGTATGATAAGGAGATACAGGAGGTCAGTAATTTGAGGGAAGATGTTAAAAAAAGAAGTTGTCCCGTACGCTGAGAAAGTTCAAAGATTAGCATTACCGGGCCCCAGCGGTGAGGTGGCGCCTAAAATGGTAGCTGATATGAACAATGGATTCACACAAGAAGAATTAGCATTGGTACAAAACCAGCAACTGCCATTGCCAGCTGACATTTTTTGCAAACCTTAAAACAGCCAAATTATGCGAAACAAATTCTGGATAAATCTGGTGAAATGAATAAGGAGTTAGGCTGGAAAAAAGCCCATTTGAGCACAACAAAATCTGCCAGAAAGAGAAATAAGGATGAAATTGGTGAGTATGATGAAGGAATTGAGATCATAAGAAAATATCGACAAAGAATTGGCATTTTAGAGAAGGGCACAAAACTCTGAAGGTTGGTAAGGGTATTCATACACAAAAAAAGAGGAATGCGTATAAGATTAACCCCAATACTGGTGTTTATGGAAATGTAAACATTGATGTGCCTAACCTTTATGGACAACTCAAACCAATTGCTCATAAGGATGGTAAAAAAGTCTATGATAAGCAAGTGGACTTTGATACACTTGATCTGCTCACAAAGCGGTTCAACAGTGAAAAAAAAGTATTCACCATTATCAAAAATGGTATTTGATGAACTGAACAGAATAAGTGATATTCCAATTCACCGAACCAGTAATAAGTACAAAAAAATCGGCTCTGGTGTTGTTTATTATAATAATCCAGTTGAACTTTTGGACAGATTGGAATTGTTAGGCGGATCCATATTGGCTGGAAATGATGATGTCAAAAATGAATTTTCCAAAATTGCTCACACATTGAACAAATTAGGTGTTCTAAATGTGTGTTGAAGGAGTATATAATGTAATCTAATAATATAATGTAGGAAAGAACAATCCATATTTCATCTGTTGATAGACAGAGAATCAAAAAAAATAAAACGGAGGATTTTATAAGCAAATTTGACCAAGTTTTGAAACTCCAAAATAATATGACACATGAATTGGCACTGGATAAGGTCATTATGACTTACAGTTGGCATAATATTTCAGATCAGTATCAAAATAACAAAATAAAATACTCAACTGATGGTGGAACATCCTGGGAAACAGTCAAATTTACAGATGGAATGTATACTTATTCAGACATAAATGATTATTTACATCAGTACATGAAAAAGAAGGGCCATAAAACTGTCGATGCAAAAAAAGATGATGTGTATTATATTAACCTAACATTTGTATAGTCAACAAACAAGAATCTCATTCAGATTGACAACAATTACCACCTGGATCTTAGAAACAGTAAATTTGGCGAGTTAATTGGTTTTACAGAGAAAATTGTGAAAAAAAAACAGAATATGGAGATGCTAATCTTCCCAATATCACAAACTCCACTGACATGATTTATATCAATACAGATGCCATTACAAACAGCATTTAGAACGGTGTTAATACCAATAATTTAACTGTTATTCCAACTGACAATTTGACGAGAAGTTTTCCATTTCACAGGACGAAATAACGTGTTTCCGTATTTTGTAAACTCGACGGAAACGGGAAGTTGCTTATATCCGTCACGTTTCCGCCCTGCGGAAACATGTTGATCTAGTTTTCCATGGACGGGACGCGTTTCCGTCATGTTTCCGCGTCGGAAACGAACGTTCATGTTTCCGCCACATTTCTGTCATCACATTTCCGTTCTTTCTTGTTTCCGTTACGTTTCAGGTGACGAATTTTTATCTTTTTTTTTTTTTTAACCCATGTCCAAGATCGCATGATCAATGTTTCGTAGACTTTGCCTTGGCGTACAATCAAGGTGAATAAAGGTAAATTTACTGTCGAGATTAAACGGTTCTCATGCATTACTCGCGCGCGTTGCATTGATGCAAAGACTGTGGAGTGTGCGAGGTTGCCATTGCTTTCCATTCTAAGTGATAAAAATCGCAGAACTTACCAACAGCTTTCAATATTTGCCAGATTGATGTCAATCAGTACTAGTACTGGCGTAAAACTAAAATGCTCCTAGACGGAGAAAACAAGAGAGAAAACAAGAGAGAATGGGGCCTAGAACAGAGCGGAGTGCTGGTCAGCGGACTTTTCCTTTGCTCATGCTCATTGCGGTCATTCTTTTTGGCGTCCATTTTGAAAGTCATTGCAACGGCTTCAAATTTGCCAGCTTCTATAGGTTCTAGGAGCGTGGAATCGGTATATTTTTGCTTTCTGATGATACCACAAGACATCTAAGAGTTGTTATGTGTATTCAGCGACCCATCGGCCTTCAGTAATCGATCGCTTCCCTCGTAAAGCGACTCTTTTCTGACACAGTGGAGCAGAATATGAGACAAAAACCTCGTGATGCACAAGTATAATTTGAAAGTTGGAGTGTTTTACCGTGCTAAGGCTATCCAAGGCGGAGGATTGTGATGGAATACAGATAGTAAGACAAGGAAAGCTTAACAGTTTTCCATATTTCATTTTTGTGGTCTGTAGCATTTGAGATAATGCTTGGGAGACATATTTGTTGACACAAAGCTGTGATTGATAAGTACAGTAATTTTCCGAGCAGGAAACTGCTGCATAAGGAACCTGAATCCTCTTACTAAACAAGGCAAGGCACTGCACTGTGAGGTCTGTGAAATGATTGTAGAAAAATGGTGAGAGGGTTCCAGTGATTTTGTTGCAAATAGTATATGGTGAGTCCTAGGACTCATCTTGTGAATAGTCAAGAGTTCCGGCCTGTACACACGCATAACCAGTGAGTCCAAGTTAAAAAACAGGGAGTCTTTAATTGAAAATGCTTGGTATGGGCCTTTTAACCAGACAGTTAATCTGGTAACAGATGCCAAAACTCTTTAAGACAGTTTACTAAAATCAAAATATAGTCCTATATATTTAAAGCACAAAAAGACTAAAATAAATGTACATCTTTAAACAACAGCTACAGAAATCACACAAACAGGATATTCTACCAACAAATCTTCAAATCGATCGATCATCCTTTGCATCCTACGGGATGCATGCCATGAATTATTTTGCGTCTTTGGAGAATTTTTTGTGTGAGGGACACAAGACGCAGAGGTAACAAAATCACTGGGGTTCGAAACCATTCCAAATAGTGCACCAGTTTAATTTACTTAGAAGGACAGTAACAAATATTGTTGATCGTTTCATATGTCCAGGAAGCCCCTACACAGACTTTCTTAAACAGCGACGACCAAGTATGTATGCTACGGAAATACAAAAACATTTAACCGAAAATAAGGTTGTTGACCTGCAAAGGTTCGATAAGTCATGTATTGACACGTGATTTCGGTTACTCGTGCAAAGAGTTGACAATAGTTCCAAAAGAGAGCTTAATCTAATAATATAATAATGCTTGACTGAGAACGCTCAAGAAAAAGTTGAAGATTTTTTTTTTTTCAGTAACTGAGATCCCAGGAATAGGTACTTCTTTGACGAGAACTCGGTGATTAAAAAAACTGGGAAGTGAACTTACTGTTGAGCAAACTTGTGAAGCTCAGTCGCACCACAGTTGACAACTATGTCTTGAAGTTCGCAATTTGATTCCCTAACTTGCTAAGTAATTGGCTACTTCATGATGTAGTACCCAATTTTCCAACGAACTTTGCAACATGGTGTGGTAAATAATGTGAAATCGACTGTAACAGAGTGATCCAGACAATACTAAATATTGTGACACAGCCCCTGGTATTGACCCTGTACGTGTAGATGATAATGTGCAACCTGAGGGAGGTTGGGCCCTTGAAAAGTAGGCTTTTTGTTACTGGTACTGGTAATCATAGACAGCCTCTGTTTACATGTACATGTAACCCCTGGTCCATAGTCTTAATGTTGCAGGTCGCGGGCAACATAATGTACTAGCTATTACTATGAAACACAACTGTATGCATGTAAATGTAATGTGATGAATCAGGGTTGTCAGAAAGTTTTGAAGTAGACAGCTGAGTTAAGTTGTCAAAATAAGCGGCCAGTAAATTATATGTATATTACTCATTTAGTATGTTTTATTCGTATGAGAATATCTACATTAGTAAAGTTGTCTTACTGCTAAAAGGTTTTCCCTCCCCCCCCCCCCCCCCCCCCCCGATAGCCTGGGGAATAGCTTCTGTGTTTTACTTATTAGCACTTTGTTTTGTTTTTTATACAACAGGCAGATCACCTTGGTATGTGATGTTGGTGCAGTACGTTCTCTCAAAGAAAGCAAGCTGGATCATGGAACTTAATTTCAGTCCCAAGTTAAAGTGCTTTATGCTTAGTCAAGTTCTGCAAATGTTAATCTTGAAATACTACTTCTGTGCAAAAGGCAAAAAATGTCCAACTGCTACCTCGAGTGGGCAAGATGAAGCAAACCTTGCATTCTAATTGGCTACCCAAGGGGGCAAGGTGAGCCCATTTTGCCCACTTGGGATTTCCTGCG